>NC_133619.1:433987765-434153059 GCF_048593235.1 Sminthopsis crassicaudata | reverse complement strand
GATAAAACACCTGGAGTTTTGTGACTCATTGTATTTCAGGGCCTCCGATCTAGTCCTAATGGCAAGGAACAAAGAAATTGGGGCTATAACAATTTTATTAATTCAGGGAAACTGAGGCATTACACTACTAAGAAGTAATGATGGTAAGTAGCTTAGGTGATTCAGTGAACAGAATGCTGTGCCTTGAGTAGCAGAAGCTCCAGGTTCTGGGGTTTATCCAGACAATCAAAGCCATGGCGCAAGTGGGAGTGCACTGGAATTCCCTCAGGAATTTCTCCAGCCTCTTCTATCCTGAAATCCATGCGCAGTGGCTGTATTCTCCTAACAAAGCTGTTGTCCTCTTCCCTTCCCCATGATGAAATTCAGAAAAAGGAGGGGAAATGTCATATTGCTCTGTTTTGACTAGCCCTAATGGACATATGGGGTAAATATAATGCAAACCCATCTTATTTTGCATTCTACCTACCCCCAAGTCAGAATTTGTGATTATTCAACCTGGGCTGGATTGAAGTTGGATTACTTTAAAGAAATAACTTATTAAACAGACTATCAGAAAAAGAAGATAGTAATTTCCTAAAGGGTGAAGACTTTTTTTTGAGTATACATATCCATTCTACATCACTGGGATTAGGGGTACATTGCTCTTCTATCTCAAAAATCTATCTAAAAATTTTGGGGGACTCCTTTTGTACCAAAAAAGTCTGAATTTTTTATTGTTCTTTTATGGAATGTTTACTACTGTATTTATTGCAAAATCTGGGTTACATATTTGCCATCTGCAGCTTTTGCAAAATTCCTATTTAAATTCTTATGCCAACATGTAATATATTGAAACCATGATAGGTAAAGTTGCAATGTAGAAGGAATAGCTGTATTTCTTGTTTATGTGTCAAATGTCAGTCAGCATTTATTATGGATGAACTTTAGTTTTTTGTTCATAAGGACAGAACTATAAGGACACTGGTCTGAAAGAGTCCCTGTTAAGTCAAAGAGTCAGTTAATAGTACAGCTTCTAAAAATTTCCCAGAATGCAGCGATCTCTGATTCACATGGGTTTTCTCCTCAAACCTGCAAGGACTTAAAAAGAGGTTTTCAATATTGTAAAGATTCAGGAACCACTGGCCCTGATTGGGAACCACTCAAGCCTGAGAGCTTCTCAACCTATGCCTCCCCCTTAGTCAAGAAGATGGGACTCTCCTGGAAATGATCCTGATGGCCTTCCTGCCCCCGGCAGGCTCCTACCTCCCCTCTCACTTATTCAAATCTCACTCAGTCTTCAAAGCACAAATCATCAGGGTATAGTCGAAATGGGATTGATTGTGGCCACTTGGATTGGAATGCTTCTCTGACACCTATTAGCTCTGGGACCCAAGGCAAGGCTCTTTGCTTCTCTGAGTCTCTTTGAGTCTCAGGGACCTCAGAAAGGGTCTCAAATGTTCCCTCCAATTCCAAGCCTATGACTTTCTCTGCCAAGTCCCTCCACCATGAATTCCTCCTTGAGGATTCTAAATGCTTTCCTCCAGGACCGGATCTATAGATATGACATATACATTGTTACTTAAGTATTCAAATGGATCTCATGATTATGGATATTTACTTCAAAGAGGTAAACACACAATATACATACATACATATATATACACACATGTACACACATGTACATATACAGAGATCCACACCTATGCATACATACACAGTGATATATATATATATATATACATACATGTAAGTGAATACATGCAAACTGAAACACACTCATACGTGTATGTATATGTCTCTCTCTCTCTCTCTCTCTCTCTATATATATATATATATATATATATATGCACATACAGACACACACAGAAATCCTATTCACGTTTCAGTGGATATTCAAGGGATTCTAAAAGAGTTTGTTCAGCTTTTATCACAAAAATCTGAAACCTGGAGCTATTAAAAGGTATTAGATGTTAATTGTATGTTGAATAAACTTGTATTTTTTATTCTATGGATAGAAAAATTTCCTGTTTGACAGAGCTGGAGGTGTATAAGACAAATGAAGAGGGAAAAAAAACAAGAGATATAAAATGTTTGGAGAGGAAAGAGCCTTAGAGGTCATATCATTTAATACTTTTATTTCTCATATGTTGAAATCAAGGCCTGGGGAAGTAAAGTGATTTGCCTGTGGTAACATTAAAAATTTATGGTACAACCTAGTTCCCTAAAACTTAGTCCAAAGCTCTTTTCACTATTTTTGACCAAAAAGCGGAAAGGATAAGAAGCCAGAGTGAAAGTCAGGGTGACAATAGAACTAAAATTATCCCCCCAAAATGAAAAAGTTTTCTTCTCCCCCTCACCTCTACTTCCCACCTTAAGCAGGACTAATCAGGACATCTTGTTCTCTCACTTGCTGCCCATCAGTTCCAAAACTGCCTATATCCCTCCCTTTCCAGCTCATGTTTATATCCTTTCTTTGTCTTCTTCCCCTGTTTGAATAAGCTCCTTGAGCTTAGGACCTAGTCTCAAGCTTATATACTTTTGTATCCTTAGCTCTTAGCACAGTCTCTGACTCTCTGCTGTCTCTGTCTCTATTTGTCTATCTCTCTCTCTTCCTCCTCTTTTCTTTTTCTCCTCTCCTCTCCTTTCTTCTCCTTTAGATTCCCAATACCTAATTGTCCTCCAGTTTCCTGGACCTTGAATGCTCACACCAATAGCACCTCCTTGCTCCTCCTTGCCTTAGCTGGCCACTATGGACTGATCTTCCTGACTTCCAAGGAATGCAGAAAATAAACGTGTATATGTTTACGTGTGGACATGAGCAAGCACATATGAAACTGTTCATTTTGGAACAGATTTTAGCGTGTCATTTTCTTTGTCGTTTAAATTTCATATATCATTCCTTATTATCCTTTGAGTATTTTTCTTTTTACTTTTCAGTATAGTAGCAAGTTTTTTGTTTAACTAAGAAAATCTCAGGGATCACCAGGTCTTCATGGAAATATCCAGTGTTTGAAACATATATTGTAATCTTACTAAAGTAAATTTTTTTCTTTTCTTTGTAAAGAATATTCTTTAACTGAATGAATTTATCATTTTCTTTAGGATTTCTGATTTTTATTACACCCTTAATTGCTACTTTTCCTAGGACCACATTGCTGCTCCTAAAGAAGTCTGGATTTTTGTCATAGGGTTAGCATACATCAAGACTTTTCTTCAATGGAGACTGACCAGTGGTGAAATTATACCAGTAGGAAAGAATTAACCTTACTCCTACTAATTAAATACCTGCTCTCTAGAAGGTCTTAAAACAAAGACATATCATATCCTCAATTTAGAGCTGGAAGGAACCTTTAGAGGTCATTTAGTACAATGTACTTCTTTGGCAAACAGGGAAAGTGAGGCCCAGAAAATAATTAACTTCCCAAAGTTACACAGGGAGTGAACCTAATAAACCTGGACTCAAAAGCAGAGCTCTCTCCCCCTACCATGTTTTCTCCTCTTAAAAACTTATGTATGTTGTATGAACCTACTACAAAAATATGTATGGCCTGAGGAAACTCTAGCATTTATTTAACTTCATATGTGTTGGGCCAAAGAGTTCAAGAACAGAAATTAATGTAGCAGGGAATATTTTGGTTTTCTCAAGCGTGTCTCTGAGTCAAAGACCTTTGGGTGGCAGTCTTTATATGCATAAGTTATATGAACTTATATAAGTTCAAGTTATATCCTGAACTTAGGAGGAACTTCTGTTTGACTAATATATTTTCTACTTTTCTCATTTCCAATCATTTTTTCCATTCTCAGACTCAGCAGATTCATTCTTGCTTTCTCTCCCAACCTCTCTCAAGCTCACAGTCTTACTGATGGCAAAAGCAGAATTTCTGCAGTCAGAAAGAGTATTTGGGATCTTTCCTTCAAATTTCCCTGTGTCTGTGGATTAATGGCCCTGGACCTAACTCCAAAGAAAGAAGTTTAGAGCACATTATTGTTATTCAGTCATTTTCAGTCATGGCTGATTATTTTTTACCCCATTTAGGGTTTTCTTGGCAGAGATACTGGAGGAGTTTGTCATTTCCTTCTCCAGCTCATTTTTACAGATGAGGAAACTGAGCAAATGAGGCTAATTAACTTGCCCAGTGTCAGTCCCATAACTAGTAAGTGTCTGAGGCCAGATTTGAACTTAGGAAGATGAGTCTTCCTGACTTAGAGCCTTGTACTTTGTCCACTGCACCACTTAGCTATCCAAATACTGAGTAGATCGAAGAGGATATACCCCATACACTGAAAAGGAACATACTAGTTGTGGGAAAAACAAAAACAAAAACAAAAACAAAAACAAAACAAAAAAAACCTGGAAAAGCCTCCTGCTGAAAGTAGAACTTGAACTGAATATTGAATGAAATCAGGGAACCAAAACAAGGTGGGAGGAGGAAACATTCAGGTATTCAGTATAGCTGTTACAAAGGTTTGGAGATTGGAAATGGAGTATTGCGTGTAAGTCACAGAAAGCAGGACAATATAAGCTGGATCACAGAGGGCAAGGTAAAGAGAAAAGTATAAAAAGACAATAAAGGTAAGAATAAAGATGATGAAGAGTTTTGAACACCAAAAAAGAGTTTATTTTTAACTTTAGAGGTAAGAGGGAGCCAGCAGAGTTTATTGAGTGTGTGTGTAGAATGATATGATCAGACCTACAATTTAGAAAAAATAACCTTAACGGCTAAGTGGAGGATGGATTGGAATGGGGAGAGACTCCAAGAAAGGTCAGTTAGAAGGAGATTGCAAGGGTCTAGGAGAAAGATGGCAAAATGATAAAGATGAACTAGGGATTCGGTAAGTGAATAGAGAGAAGGTGATAAATATTTCAGAGTATAAAGAAAAAAACAAGATTTGGTGACGGATTACATCTGTAGAATGATTGAAAGTGAGGAGTGGAGGATCATACCAAGATTCCAAACCTGGAAAGCCAGGAAGATGGTGATGGCCTCTTTAAAAATAAGGAATTTTAGAAGAGAGAAGAGCATTTTGGGGGAAAAAAAAGAATTCTGTTTTGAACATGTCCTTGAAATGCCTATAACCTTCTAGTTCAGAATGTTTAAGACATAACTGGAGATTTTATGTATATATATATATATATATATATATATATATATATATATATATATATATATATATATATATATGTGTGTGTGTGTGTGTGTGTGTGTGTGTGTGTGTATCTGTAGGTCAGGAGAGAAATGAAGAATGGCTATATAGATCTGGAAATTATCTGCATAGAGATAATTAAACATACAAGAGCTAAGGAGATGCTTCCCTTTCCCTTCCTTCTCTTTCCTTCCTTCTTCCTCTCCCTCTTCTTATTCCTCTCTCTTTCCCCTTCCTCTTTCCTTCCTCACCTCTCTTCCTTTTTTCTTTTTTTCCCTTCTTCCTTTCTTCTTCTCCTTCCCCCAAATGTTCTTTCCACTGTTCTATGATTATTTTCAAGCAAAGGCTAGATGACCAATTGTCAGGTATGTTATAATGTGGGTTCTTTTAAGGACTAGTTGACCTTTAAGGTTCCTTCCAATTTTAAATTCTGAGATACCATAATTCTATTATATGTGTTGATCCCACACATTTCAAGGAGGTGAGAGGGCAAATTGTGCCACATCTGTAAAATCAGCTCCTATGGATTTCACTTTAAGCCTTGTAATAGCTTTGAGTAGAGACATTTCAGTGCACATGTGGTCTTGGGTTAAAAAGGTATTAAGTGTAAAAATCCAATGTGTCATAAATTATTATTATTGCTTCCCCTCAAAATATCGCTCATGTTACATTCTGGGTATAAGCAAACCATTTGGTCCCACATTTCCAGAGACCCAAGTTCTCATTCTTTACCCTAAGAGTTTCAGTTTTGCTTCATCGGGTATCTGAAGTAGTGCTTTGACAGTGACAAAATACCCAGGGGAAAAATGAAAAATTACACCTTGCTTTTAGATTTACTATATGATCTCAAGCATTAAGATATTTAGAAACATCTGGATGATTAACTGAATTTTCCCCTTGACACTAGAATTTCTGGTGACAGAGTAAGAGAGAACCTGCTTTTAGGTGTCAAATGCAGACATCTGAGGCATGTTTCCAGATGGTTTTTGATCATATTAGATCTTTAAAGGTAAGCTTTGGGCTAGGTTGTTGGACCTATATAAAGAACATTAGTTGGACTGAAGCCAATGTAATTCACTTCAGCATCCAGCAGAAAGCCAAGGTTGAAGAAGATTATAGGATTTAATGTAAGAAAGGACTTTTATGATCACTTAGTTCAATCCCTTTCTTTTCTATATGAGAAAATGGAGACCCAAGAAGCTGTTATTTTCATGTTATTACACGAGTAATAAATAGCAAAGCCAAGATTTGAACTCAGATCCTCTGGCTCCAAATGTAGTCTTCCATCTGTAATAACATTCCAAACTCCCAGTGAGAAAGGCTAATCAGGGCTCTGGGAAAGCGGGAAAACGAGACTGCTTTTTTCCCCTTTCTGATGACTATTCTTTCTCTTTAAAAACTTCTTTTTATTATTTCTTCCTACAACATCCCATATATATCAAGAAAACCCTTCTGCCCTCCCTTCCTCCCTCCCTCCCTCTCCCTCCCCCCCCCCTCTCTCTCTCTCTCTTTTTCTCTCTCTCTCTCGATTTCTCTCTCTCTTTTTTACAGAGTTAGTCATCAATAAACTACATTGTTCACATTAAGGAATTAGTTGCTGATAAAAGCTTTTGTTGTTCAGTTGTTTTCAGTTTTGTCTGACTCTTCACAACCCCATTAGAAGTTTTCTTTACTAAGATAATGGAATGGTGTGCCATTTCCCTCTTTAACTCATTTTACAAAAGAGTATACTGAGGCAAACAGGGCTAACTGACCATCCAGGGTCATAAAACTAGTATGTGAGGCCAGATTTGAACTCAGGAAGACGAGTCTTCCCAACACCAGACTTGGCATTTTATCCACTCTACCTGATAAAAACTTACATACATCAAATTACTTCTGTCAAGAATATTTACATTTCTCAAAATGAGAAGGAGCATGCTTAACCCAAAAGACTGAACTGTAATTCTAGGCATGTGAAAGTTTAGTAGAAAAGCTATCACTATATACTTTCCTGGTATCACTCAAATTGGACCAGGTAGATGAACATATAATATGAATATGGGCTGATTGAAATAGCCATTGCTGTTAGCTAAATCAGTAGCATCAAATTTGGATAGTAATGGGGGATATTAACCCATACATAAAGATTCCTGCAGGCTTCATATTGACTTAGTTTTAAAATGTAATATTATATTTTTATTTTATTAAATATTTTCAAATTACATTTTAATCTACTTTGAGCAGCACTGAGAATGTTGTGAGTCACATGCTTCTCCACCGACTGTATGTTTGACACCCCTAAACTAAATATTCTCTGAAATCTCTGAGAGAATAATGCATGTTTCTTGGGTATCAGCCTTCTATGATCAGATCTGGAATATGTTTTACACAGAGCATCTTTATAAAATTCTCATGTAACAGCAGCAGGGACACTCCTTGGTACCAATGTTTTTAGTACCATATGACAGATAGCCAAGGATTCTTCTCCCACCAGTTGCATTATTAAATTTCCTTGAAAAAATATCTAGTATGATAGAACTGACATTTGTATAGTAATGAAAAGTCTTCAAAGTACTTTATACACATTATCTCCTTTGAGCCTTACAACAATGGAATGTTCTCAGGACATAATTATAGGAATTTTTGGCCCCATTTTTCAAATAAGGAAACTGACACTGACTTACCCATAGTTTCATCACTAAGAAGATTCTAGATAGGATTTGAATTCTAGGTGTTCCTGATTCTCTAATTCTAGCTCTTGGTAACTTGTAGTATGCATGACATTGTTAATTTTCCGCTTTCTCAAGCTGGCATATTGCTTGGATTTTAGAAATGGGCATTTGACAAGGATTACTTCAATAACACAACCACAAAAGATCTTTCCTTTCTTACTCCCACTTAGAGAGCATTCCAAGCTGCAAAAATAATTAATAGAAAGACATGAAAAAAATCAAAATTCCACCACCCATACCATATGCCAAATGTGTGATACTCATTTCACCACTTTCTATTTTGAGAATGGATATGGAACACTAAACCTAAATGGGCATAGAGTTGTTTTTTGAAAAAGCTAAGCAGATAAATCACTTATCATTTTGTTTGAATCATAGGGTCTACTAATTAGTGTTGGCAGGGACCTTCAATGTGATCTAGTCTAATCCACTTGTTTTATGAATGAGGCATCTTAGTCACAGAGAAGTAAAGTGACTTATTTAAGTGACTTAAAAAAACAAAAACAAAAACAAAAACCTAGAATCCAAGTCTCCCACACAAAGTTTTTTTTTTTTTTAACTACTCCAGATGGCCATTCCAAAACAGGGCTAATTTTGAAATTTTGCATGATTATCAGTAATTGCTATTAGGGTTTTCCTTTTCTTTTTCTCCAATGGGAGAATTGAGAGATGGGAGCAAAAGACAAATTGAAAAATTAATTAAAAAAAAGAAAGAAGATGAAAGGGAAATATCCTAAGGGAGAAAAATGTGTTCAAAGTTACCCTGGTTAGTTTTCTGCTTTAACTAAAAATCTGCTTAGCCTCTTTTGCTACTCCAGAAGCCTCCAGAGAAGGAAGGCTTAAAGGATTAGTGAGTTCCTAACACCAGACGTGGACCTTGGATAATGGCTGCTAAGTATGTACATATTTAGCATACATTTGTGGGCACAGACCTGAGTGGAAACAGATATAAAGACAAACGTGACCAATACCAATCTAGTCTGTGGACATGGATTAAGTTTTAGTGCAAATGGAAACCTTGGGTCTCATAATGGCACTATATTGTCATTATACTCAGAAAGCTGAGGGTTTTTTTTTGGCTATCAGCATGTTAAATACATCAGAAAGTCTAATGAAAAGTGGGAAGGCTGGTTAGAATTGAGGTAGACTGACACTGCTTTCTGGGTCAGTTTGCAAGATTCATTTCACATTTAATGAGCAGTAGCATCAGTGTTGGGCTGGGCAGCAGAGCCTGGTGGTCCTGCTCAGTCCCTTACCATGGACAGCTCCGTGTGTCTGGCTGCTAATGCCAGGTATTACCTCTAGCAGATTTACAAACAGACTAATTGGCAGAGTGCAGTGCATGATGCTGAATGAGAGCAATCTTTGGGTTTTATTGGGGATGAAAATCAATTTTGATGATTCAGATTTGGAATTTCTCCTCTCCCCAATAAAGACTTTTGACTTTGTGAAGTAGATCTCATAAATATAAAGCATTAAACCCAATTTTTCTGAGGGGGGGTGTAAATAATTTCTTAAGGAGTTTGATTCTGTCATAACTTCCTCCTCGTGTATCCTCCAGCCTTTGTTAATCTGGATCCATATACTGAGTGGGAGTGAGGTTTTGCAGTCCAATGAATAAAACAATCCTTGGAAATGGAAAGAAGCAAAAGAGGAAGTTGTGGTGGTGATAGGAAGGAGGGAAGAGAAGGAACCATAGGGGGTGAATTGACTGGTTACTTACTGAGCCCCATGCCAGACCATTAACAGTAGCCCTGCAAAGCATCTACTATTACAGAACCTGTTTCATTAATACGATGATTGGATGGTGCAAGCTGCATCTTGAAAGGGGGAAGAAGAAAACTTTTATTGCCAGTGGAGATTTCCTCATAGCAGATGTGATTTAGCTTCCTGGCTGTCCATTGTTAAAGCTGGAGGCCCTGGGACAGAATCGCTGTCAGCCCCAAGCTCAGGTGTTGCTGGTTATCAGGGTCGTTGGGCACCATGAAAATTCACAGGCATATTTCACTAGGCAGTTTTACCTCTTAGGATTGTTTAGTCTGGGGCCTTACCCATCTCAGCATACTCTGAGGGCAGCCATCTAGAGGGTCTCCATCAGTTTATGGTGGGCTTTCAATTACTTAAAATTTCCAACAGTTATTCAGATTGTATCCCCTCCCCAGAAATTCCCGTGAAACAAGGGAGACACCAGGGAGAACTAAATAGCCCATTTACATAAGAGCCCTGTGGAATATCTCAGATTGTACAAGGTCTGTGTTAAGCTCCTTCAAACAGCTAGGGAATGGATTTTACTTTAGCTTGACTGCCCTTAGGCTTTTTGTCACCTACACTGTTTGCCCTACAATAAAAGAAAGCAGAGGGCTGTACCTACTATAGCTACTAAGACCCTGGGTGGGTGAATCTGAGTGCATGCATGTATATTTAAAAAAAAAAAAAAAAAAAAAAAAAAACAACTTTGGCTGGAGCACTAGTTGTCATTATTGAAGTCACATGTTCTGTTTAAGTGAAATTCAGCAGTTAACCACCTGAACTCTCTGTAGACAAAAGGAGAAAACCATAACATTTTACAACTGTGGAGGAGATTGCAACTTGGAGCTTCCATTAAAAAAAATCAGGAACAATGTTGTCTCACATACTTTAGCAGTTTATCACAGAGCGGATTAGTTATTATCTATTGTTAGAAGCTTTCCACTAAGCAATCAAATAAAACTGGAATAATAGCTATCGTTCTGTTTTTGTCCTAGTCTTACCGCATTCATCCAGACTTGCTGATAGACATTATATATAGTTTTTAAACAAAATTGCTATATTATTTTAAAATTTCATTTATATTTTTTTATGTGCCACAAAGAGCACCTCTGCTCTACAAGATTGTCAAAAGATGTCAAAAGACAGATACTGACTGTCTAAATAAAAAATATTCAAATCTGGTGATTCTGTTTGACAAAGGGTCTTTTTTGGACAGGCTTCACCAGATGCATTTTAAAGGGAAAAAAAAACCCATTTAGTTGCCCAGTTAAGGCATCCTAACCTTTGGCGTCTCTGGGAAGCATATTGAGACATATAAATCCCTCCTAAGATTCTGTTTTTTAGGGGACAGCTTGGGCTAGCCAGAATTAAATCTTGCTCTCTAAAGTGCTACAGACACCACAAACTTTCCTTACTATGTTCAGCTACCATATTGACTGAATGGAACAAATCTTAATGTTTCACCAGTTTCCTCTAAATGGCCTCGAAATAAAGCTAACAGAAGACAGCAATATATTTCACTAAACTAACTTAATGGTGTACTCAAAGTTATTTCTTTTCAAATGGTTCATGAAAGACCTTGGTCAGAATTTTGGCGGCACTTGGAATGTTTGAACATGAATCCATCAGCTGCCCTTTAAATCTGCAGACCTTGAGCACATTAAGAAGGGAACACACATTTGGAAAGTTGTAACTTTCTTCAGGCTGGATTTATGACTAAAAAGAAAGGAAGAAAAAATGAATCTGGGAGAAAAATCATAGAGAGTGAATCATGGAAAAACAGGGAAAGAAAAAGCAAGGAAAGTATCAGAAAGAAAAAAAAGTAAAAACTAATAGGTTAAGGAAAGGAAAAAGTCACAAAGAGAGAATCAGAGAAAGAAGAAAGAAAAGAAAACATCAGAAAGAAAAAGAACCAAAAAAAAAAAAAGTCAGAAACAGGGGGATAGGGGAAGAGACAGAAAAAGAAAAGGAAAGGAAGAAAGGAACACTTAGAGAGAAAGAATAAGAAAAAAAATAAAGGATGAAAGAATTTTTTCCCCTTTAGGATGAAAATAAATGGTGGAAGTTTAACACCCTTTTGCAGTGAGAAATACTTGATGTCATATATTTTGTTTAATAAAGAACATGTTAACCTGTACACTAAACCAATTTTAAAATGTGATCTGTAACTCACGATCTTAATTACAGGGAGAAAAACTGAATTAGTTCATTAATGCTGTGAAAAGGAGCAGTGACCTACCTGCCAAGTGGCAAGGTGGAAATAATTAATCTGGTCAATTAAAAAGAAATAGATAAATTAAAATGCAAAGCCTTTTGGGTGGTGCATTAAATTAGACAATCATGATTTGCAAGGATGTGTTTATTGTCAGGTCTAGCCTTCTCCCAGAGTTCTTTTTTCTCTTTTCCTTGGCCTCAGCTCAGATCTGAGACTAGCAAATTCTCACTGAGTGTCAGATCTTAACCTGTTTTCTTCATTCACCTTTTCTTGGTTTTGCAATCTCTTTTGGTGTGCATGCAGCCTGCTAAAGTCTTTAATTGGGTAATGTCCCTCAAGTCCATGTCCAGGATTCTTTTTTCTCTGTGTGGTTCTGGTATGAATTACCTTTGTCATGGCAATTGCTTGCCTTTTCCTAGGTTTTATAATACTTCAGAAATGCTTGAATCAGACCCACTCAGTCTGGATCATCTAATTCATTTCTGATTTTATAATCTGTAAGACTGCAGACACAGTGGAGCAACCAGTGCCAAACACTAAATACACGGCATATCTTGCTTCACAGTACTGGAAATAGTAAAGCATTTACTTTTCTATAAATACCAGTAATTCCTCTTGACATTTACAAGTGTGTAGCACTTCTTCCTTAGGGTCTTGATCTCAAAGAACTCATCAGAAAGGCGACCGGAATTTCTGCCATGAAATGCCCCAGTGCAGGTAACTGCAGAGGCATCAATGCACCCGGCACTAT
Organism: Sminthopsis crassicaudata; assembly: GCF_048593235.1. Lineage (NCBI taxonomy): Eukaryota > Metazoa > Chordata > Mammalia > Dasyuromorphia > Dasyuridae > Sminthopsis > Sminthopsis crassicaudata. The sequence goes on along the minus strand of NC_133619.1, from coordinate 434,140,506 downwards.
TTCTGCAGAAAACTGGGCGCTGTCGCATTAGGGCCAGGTCAGTCTCTAAGCCAATAAATTGGAAAGGGAACTATCTGTCATTTGCTAAATGCATCAGTACTGCTCCAGAGCTCAACCTGAGGACAAATATTAATGTATTTGTTCATTTTAACCACAACAAAACTTTTTTTTTTTTTTTTTTCCCCCAAAGCAGCAGCTGGCTTTTTAATTTACTGAAGCAAGTGCTGTTTTTGTTGTGGGAATTTGATGGGCTATTTCTGGTTGCTAGGTGATTATATATATATGTCTATATAGACACATACATAATGTACATAATGTTGCAGAGCTTTAGTTGAAAATCTTTATTTCCTAGGTGTGATACTTGGCAAGGTAGATGAATAGGAAAAATATTGGATAAAGGCTGCAGGGGGAAGATTTTCCTTGATGTGATCAAACTAAATAGTGCATATTGTCAGCTCTGCAGGAGACTGGGTGTTGCCATATGTGTATAGCTGCTGAAATGGAATAAACAGCTGCTGCCAGGAATCAGATTCCTGGCAAGAAGGCAAACTTAAGTCCTCCTGTTTCAAAAATAAAAATCACCAGAGGGATTCCCCTTTCTGCAGTTCCAACCAGAAGTGCCATAAAATCATAGAATAGCCCTGTAGTGTGGTTTATAATAATAATACCAAGTATTAATAGAGTGCTTCACAATTGTGAAAATTCTCTATCTACATTTTCTTATTTGAGCCTCACAACAGTCTTAAAGGTAGGCAGAGAAAATGTATAATTATTAATCCCATTTTACAGATGAGAAAATTGAAGGTTAATGATCTGGGAGACAGGGTGGTGCAATACAATGCTTCTGATTTAAATTTAAAGACCTGGGTCTGAAGTCTGGTTACCTACTTACAATCCATTAAGTTTTCATTCCCTATAAAATAAAAGGTTTGGACTAGACCATAGATTCTTAACCTGGGAGTTCATGAATTTGGGATTTTTTTTTTAATTTATTTTTTTTATTTTGATGGCTGTATTTCAATGTTTCCTTGGTGATCTTATTTTATTTTTGCATTTAAAAATCACTGTTTTGACAAGGGATTCATAAGTTTCACAAGACTGTTGAAGGACCTATGATAAAAAAAAATGTTAAGATCCATTAGACTAGGTGAATATGAAGATCTCTTTTGGCTCTAAATCAATAATTCTAGGATGTGTACAAGTTCATAAAGTATATATATGTAATCAGAGGACTAGCTTCTGCACTTTCCTAATTCCTAGTCTTGTGCCCTTTCCACTATGAAGAGATGGCATGGAACTGGGGACAGGACATTGGATTTGGAGGTCAGAGACCTTGGGTCCAATTACATCTGTGACTTTGAGCCAGACTCTTATCTAGGGGCTGAAGTGTCTTCATCTATCAAATGAGATAGTTGGACTAATTGGCTTCTGAGTTTTCTTATTGACATAAATCTATGACTCTCCTATGATGTTCTGAGAGTTTTACATCCTACGTATTCTCAGTTAGGCTCCAGGGCTTTGTGGATTGCAGTTTAAAAAATCATTTTGGAAAGAAGTGGTATGAATCCTCCAGTTTTACCCAAGTAACTTTTTAAGATGCATGGGGTTTGAAAAAGGTATTCTCACTCAGTTTCCAGAAGGAGAGTAAGTGAGAAGCAAACAGGATGTGAGGCGACCCAGACAGATCCTTTGGAATGTCAGGCAGCATGATAGAGCAAGAAAAGCAATGGATTTAAAGCACTGAAAGCTGAAATTTGAACCCAGGTCACATACTTGTTTTGTGACTTTAAGTCTGCCCTCTCTGAACCTCATGCTCCTCTGTAAAATGAGAAGCTTGAGCTCAGTGGCTTCTGAGGTCCATTCCAGCCAGTTCTTTGTGAGATCCTGATTTGAGCTGCTCTTTTATTTTTAAACCAAGGGTTCCTGCCCCAGCGGCCCAGGGCTTTTATGCTGTAGCAGTATGTAGTATAGAGATAACCCAAGGTCTCTTTAATCTTCCAAGCACTTCAGAGAAGGAAGTAATTCAGATATGGTTCAACTGTTTTGAAACATTTTTGCCTCTGCATGGTATAATGCCAGGCAGAAAGAGACTTCTTACAAAGACCCTTGGGGCTCCTGTTCCCTTTGAAAGCATCTTTGCTAAAAGAATATGCAGCATTTTTAGGGGGAAATGAATATGGTATTTAGATCAGTCTCTTGATGCCCTTCAAGAAAAGTGGCTTTGTATGATGCTGCTGCAAGACAGGATCCTAGTAGATGGAATAAAGGATGTCCTTTGGAGAAGTCTTAAGATGTTTGGTCCAGGAAAGCTGCTTTATATGCTGCCCTGATCCTTTCTCCATGGGGACTCTTATGTGGACTTTTTTATATGGCAAGAAAATGGGTGCATTTCCCCTGGAGTTATTTGAAGTTTCTTTGTGTGCCAGCCAAAGGAAAACCATTCCCATCATTTGGAGCCTGCTCCCAACTCCCATCTCCATCACTCTTGCTTTAGAGTTTGTTGCTGAATAATTTTCAGTCATGTGCAATTCTTCATGATTGCATTTGATGTTTTCTTGGCAAATATACTGGGATGATACTTCTCTAATTCATTTTTACAGATGAGGAAGCTGGGGCATATAGGATTAAGTGACTTGCTCAGGATCACACAGCTAGTAAGTGTCTGAAGCTACATTTGAACCCAGGAAGATGAGTTTTCCTGACTCCAGGTCTGACACTCTATCCTCTGCACTATCTGGCTACTCACCCTATTTTAGAGTTAGATACCAGATCTAACTGCACTCCTGCACTGCGCGAGTGATACTCTGAGCAGTGCCAACTCAGGCTCCCCAGCTTTTACCACCGTGCCTGGCACATAGGGCGTGCTTCATGAATGTTTATTGACTAACTGCCATTTGACCAGAGTCATGAATAAAATATGGAAAGAAAGAAGTTTGAGAAAGAGTAAGAGGAATGATAGAAGGGGACAGAGTTGGGGGCACTTAGATGGTAGGAAACATCTCAGTTTGTAAAACTTCCCAGAGGCAGGAACCTGATTTTATCATATGGTTTAGAAGTGATTAAGTTGTAGGGAGCTAATTTATCCTAAACAACTTCTGAGAAATTGATTTAGTGCTAGCTTATTAATTTGCAATGGGAGAAACACATGCAAGTAAACAAGTGCTATTCTTTGCACTGGACAGATGACACTTTGCACTTGCCGATTACAGGTTATATAAGCTTTTATTAAACATCCAGTACAGGGCAAGTGCTGTTCTAAGCACCAGGATTACAAATATAAGAAAAAGAAAGACAATCAAAGAGTTGACATTACAATAGTAGAAGATAACATATATATGGGGGCTGAAAATGGGAAGGGAACGGAGGTAGACTTACAGGGACATGATAGCAAACTTCAGAGAATAAAGAATGAGTGATTTGGTTTCCTTACTCAAAATGGAATATTTTACCAATAAAAAAGGTTGTCTCAAATAAACTGGGAAAAAAACTTTTACATTCAAAGGTTCTGATAAAGGCCTTATTTGTAAAATATATAGGGAATTGATTCAAATATATAAGAATTTAAGCCATTCTCCAATTAATAAATGGTCAAAGGACATGAACAATTTTCAGTCATATGAAACCATTTCTAGTCATATGAAAAGGTGTTCTAAATCACTATAAGGAGATTAAGACATTAAGAAATTAAGACAACTCTGAGGCATTTTCCTGTCATATAAAAAAGTCCACATAAGTGTCCCCTTGGAATAGAGCTCAGGGGAGCATATAAGTCAGCTTTCCTGGATCCAATGTCTTAAGACTTCTCCAAAGGACATCCTTTACTCCATATACTAGGATCCTGTCTTACAGCAGCATCCTACCAAGCCACTTTTCTTAAAGGGCATTGAGAGACTGATCTAAAATTAACACACCTGTCAGACTGGCTAAAATGACAGGAAAAGATAATGCAGAATGTTGGAGGGGATGTGAGTAAACTGGGACACTGATGCATTGTTGGTGGAGTTGTGAACTGATTCAACTGTTCTGGAGAGCAATTTGAAACTATGCCCAAAGTTTATCAAACTATGCATATCCTTTGACCCAGCCGTGTTTCTCCTGGGATATCCCAAAGAGATCATAAAGGAGAGAAAGGGACCCACATGTGCAAAAATGTTTGTGGCAAGAAATGCCCATCAATTGGAGAATGGCTGAGTAAATTGTGGAATATGAATATTATGGGATATTATTGTTCTGTATAAATGACCAGCAGGATGATTTCAGAAAGGCCTGGAGAGACTTATATGAACTGATGCTGAGTGAAACGAGCAGAACCAGGAGATCATTGTACACAACAAGCAAGATAATAAATTCTGATGAACATGGCTCTTTTCAACAATGAGATGATTCAGGCTAGTTCAAATGTATCTTGTGATGCAACCAGAGAGAGGACCGTGTGAATGGAGTGTGGATCTCAATATAGTATTTTCATTCTTTTTGTTGTAGTTTTTTTGCATTTTATTTTCTTTCTCATTTTTTTCCTTTTTGACCTGATTTTTCTTGTGCAGCAAGATAATCCTTCTCAATTCATGGCAACCTTTCCCCTAGATGTTGCTGGTATTTTATTCTAACTTTTCAGATCTCCTTTCTCTCTGCCTTTTCTCACCTTTCTCTACATTTGAAAACACTCGTGGTCCTCCTCTTATGACAACATCATCTCGAAACAAATTACAAGGAAGTGGAAGAGATTGCAGTTGTCTTTCTAACCAATTATTTTCCAGTCCTGCCTTTAGGGGGAGATTCAGGAGACAAGATCTAGAGATCTTAATGGAGTACACCTCAGGTCATTCATTCCATTGTAACATGGCCTCATGTTGCAATATAACTGACTAGATTCCAAGTTATTTTTGTTAAGTCAACAAACATTACCTAAGTACCTACTACACACATGCCAGGAATTAAGTCCTAGGATACAAAGAGAGGCCAAAACTAAAACAAAGCAAAACCAGTCTCTCCACTCACTGTTTACTGGAGAAGACCATATGCAAGCAACTACATACAAACTATATACATATGATAAATTGGAGATAATGAACAGAAATAAGACACTGTATTAAAGAGGTTTAAGAGAAGGTTTCTCTTTTCATATGACAATTTTTTTTATTAAAGCTTTTATTTACAAAACATGGGTAATTTTTCAACATTGGCCCTTGCCAAACTTTCTGTTCCAAATTTTCCCCTCCTTCCCCCCATCCCCTACCCTAGATATCAGGTAGTCCAATACATATTAAATATGTTAAAATATATGTTAAATCCAATATATGTACACATATTTATACAGTTATCTTGCTGCACAAGAAAAATCAGATCTAGAAAGAAAAGAAAAACCTGAGAAGGAACAAAATGCAAGCAACAGAAAGCGTGAAAATGCTATGTTGTGGTCCACACTCAGTTCCCACAGGCTTTTCTCTGGGTATATATGGCTTTCTTCATTACTGAACAATTGGAACTGGTTTGAATCATCTAAGAAAAGGTTTCTTGCAGAATGTGGAACTTTACCTGAGATTTGAAGGAAGCAAGGAAGTAGAGAAGGGGACAGAGAGACTTTCAAGCATAAAGGAAAAGTCAGTGAAAATGCCCAGAGTCAGAAGATGACATGTCTCATATAAGGTACAACAAAAAAAGTCAATACATAGGGTTAAGTAGGGTAAAATAAGAGTGTAAAGGCAGGAGGAGGCAGGCTATAAAGGCTTTGAATGTCAAACTAAGGAATTTTTATATGATCATGGAGGGGATAGGGAGGCTTTGGAGTGTCTTGAATGGGGGGGGGGATGGTGGTGACATGACACCTGTGCTTTAGGACAATCAGTTTAACAGCTGAATGGAGGATGGATTGGAATGGAGAGAGATTCAAGCAGGAGACTAGCAAATTATTGAAATAATCCCAGCATGAGGAAGAAAAAAGCACCTAGGTTCTGGTAGTGTCGAAGAAGAAAAGAGGAGCAATGTGAGAGATGCTTTGAAGGTACTATGGACAGAATTGGCAACAGATTAGATAAGGAAGGTGAGAGACTGCAAGGAGGAGAGCATGGCATCTGACTTTTGAGCCTGAGTGACTGAAAGAATGGTGGTGTCTTCAATAATAATAGAGAAGTGCATTAGGATGAAAGGCTGCAGGGGAAGGATAATGAGATCAGTTTTGGACACAATGAATTTAAGATGTCTAAGGGATTTCAAGATATCCAACAGACACTTAAAGATATTAGGAGAGAAGTTAGAAGAGAGGTTAGAACTAAGTGAGTAGATGAGAGAATCATCAGCATAAAAAAAAAAAAGATAAATGAATCCCTTGAAAGTGATGATTGTTAAGAGAAACACCACAGAGGGAGAAAAGATCCCAGGACAGAATTCTGAGAAACAGCAATAGTTAGCAGGAGTGACTTGGATGAAGATTCAGCAAAAAGGTCTGAAAAAGAATGGCCAAATAGGTAGGAAAAGAATCAAGATGGAGTAATGTCACAGAAGCCTAGAGAGAAGATAATATCAAGGAGAAGAAAGTGATGGACAGCGTCAAAGGCTGTAGAAAGCTCAAAAAGGACGAGTACTTTAAAAAGACCATTAAATTTGTCAATTAAGAAATCATTTGGTTCTTCTGGAAAGAGAAGTTTCAGTTGAATGATGAGGCTGGAAGCCAGAATGCATAGAGTTAAGAGGAGAATGAGAGAAAAGGAAGTGAAGGCAACTATTATAGATGGCTTTCTCAAGAAGTTGAGCCACAAAAGGGAGGAGAGATATGAGGTGATAACTAATGAGAATAGACAGATTAAGTGAAGGTTTTTTGACACTGGGGAAGATGTGAGCAGCAGGTTTGCAGGCAGTAGTGAAGCAGCCCCTAGACAGGGAGAAAGTAAAGATAAGTGAGAGTGGAGATGATAAAGGAGACAATGTGGTAGACAAAATGGGATGAGCTGGAGTCACTTGCACATATAGAGGGGTTTACTTTGGGAAGGAGAAGGGGCCCTGAAGGCATCTGAGTGATGTGACATGAGGAGGAGAGGAAAAGATGGTGTTTTTGGTGAAAAGTCTCTCTCTCTCTCTCTTTTTTTTTTTTTTTCAGTGAAATATGAAGCAAGGTTCTCAGATGAGAAAGTAGGGTTAGGGAAAGCCATGGGAGATTTGCTGAGAGATGAAAAGATTTATAAAAGCTGAAGTGATGAATGAAATAATGAATTGATTAGGGAGGCATAAAAAGATTGCCTTGCCACAATGAGGGCTCAATTGAGATTATGTAAAGTAAATTTGTAGAGAATTGTAGTGCAATTTTGTGATTTTTTTCTAGCTTCAGTCAGCAGTATGTAATTATACTCCATGAGGTTTCTGAAGCTAACAAAGCACTCAATCTATATGCACCTACCAACCTGCAACATTAGGTAAACATAGATGGCATAAATCAAACTAGTTAGGCCTTTCTTAAAAGCAGAGATATCATTGTTCATTATGCCTTTTGACTCAATAATCCCATTGCTAAACATGTTCCCCAAAGAAAGCAAAGGCAGGAAGGATCCATATGCATTAAAATATTCCTATTAACACTTTTTATATAATATTTTATTTCCTTTCAATTACATATCACAACAATTTTTAAAAACATTTTTTAGTTTTGAATTCCAAATTCTGTTCCTCACTCTCTCTCCTGCCCCTTGCCCTACTCTGAAATGGTAAGAATATGATACAGTTTATATGTGTGCAATCATGTAAAACATTTCCATATTAGTCATTTTGTACTAGCAGACAAATTGAAAAAAAGAATGAGAGAAAAATAGTGAAAAACAGTCTGTTTCAGTCTGTATTCACTCAGTATCAGTTCTTTCTTTGGAAGCAGATACATGCTTTATCATTAGTTCTTTGGGATTGTCTTGGATCATTGTATTGCTGAGAATTGCTAAGTCATTCATAATTTGTAGTACAATATTGCTATTAATGTATACAATGTTCCCCTGATTCTGCTCTTTTCACTATTTATCAATTCATATCTTTCCAGATTTTTCTGAAATCATACTACTTCTCATTTCTCATAGCACCATAATACTTTGTCACAGATTGTTTGGCCATTCTCCAATTGATGGGCATCCTCTCAGTTTCTAATTCTTAGGCACCATAAAAAGAGCTATTATAAATATTTTTGATACAAATAAATCCTTTCCTCCTTTGGGATATAAATGTAGCAACGGTATAATGGATCAAAGATCCACACACAGTTTTATAGCTCTTTGGGCATAGTTCCAAATTGTTCTGTGGAATGGTTAGATCAGTCCAAAACTCCACCAATAGCATAATAGCACATTTTGAGAGGAAAAAATATAAATAAAGTGCATGCTCTTGATTAAAGAATGACTGAGTAAATTGTGGTTTATGTAACATTATCGTGTAATAAGAAACAATAGACATAAGAACTGATATATAAGCAAATACATGTTTTTATGTATGTATGTATATAAATATATAATAAATAACAGTGATGTAAATAAAGGAGCAGTTAGTGATGCTAAGTGAAATGAGCAAAACCAGGAGATCATTATGATATATGGTAATAACAAGACTATATGATGATCACCTCTGATGGATGTGGCCCTCTTCAACATTGAGATGATTCAAACCAGTTCCAATTGTTCAGTAATGAAGAGAGTCATCTATACCTAGAGAGAGGATTATGGGAAATGAGTGTGGACCACAACATAGCATTTCCACTCTTTCTATTATTGTTTGCTTGCATTTTTGTTTTCCTTCTCAGGCTTTTTTTTTTCCTTTCTAGATCTGATTTTTCTTGTACAGCAAGATAACTGTATAAATATGTATACATACATTGGATTTAACATATGTTTTAACATATTTAACATGTATTGGACTATCTGCCATAGAGGAAGGAGTGGGAGGAAGGAGGGGAAAACTTGGAACAGAAGGTTTTATAAGGATCAGTGTTGAAAAATTACCCATCCATATATGGTTTTGTAAATAAAAAGCTATAATTTAAAAATAAATAAATAAAGGAGCAGTTAGGTGGTATAGTGGAGAGAGTGTTGGGCCTGAAGTTAGGAAATTGCATCTTCCTTGGTTCAAATCTGGCCTCAGACATTTATTAATTGGGTGATCCTAGGCAAGTCGCTTAAGTCTGTTTGCCTCAGTTTCTTCATCTAAAAAATGAACTGGAGAAAGAAATGGCAAATCATTCTAGTACTTTTGCCAAGAAAACCCCAAATGGGGTCACACTTGATAAAATGACTAAACAACAAATGTAAAATAAAAAGGACACTAAAATAAACCCAAATACCATATAATTACAATGATCAATCTAGGCTACAAAAAAATGGACCTTCCTCCTTTTCTTGGAGAGAATGATCAAAGGAGACAATAAGTGCTGAATGCTGACCATGAAGTCTGATTTGGTCACTCTGTAAGGCTGCTTAATTACAAGAGACAGTTCACTGGGCTGGCTGAGGAGATTGGAGGAGAAATATACCTGAAATGGCTGTGATGGTAACATTAAGATAATATTTTTAAATTAAAGAATAAAAACAAACATTAAAAAATGCTATGTGTCTACTATGGCTCAATGCTGAGCAATGATTGATCTTAACAACTTTCTGGACCCCTTTTCCTTGTGACCTCAGTCCTATTTATTTGGTTAGCAAACTCAAAAGTAGCCCTGCTGCTGTCTCTTTGTGTATCAAACCAGAGTCTGTTTGCTCAGTTAATGATTCTCAGCTATTCCACAATCTCTAAGGGTGAGTTCATTCTGCAGTGGGTCAATGTCATATATTTGTTTTATGCTGATTCTGTTTCAAACAGAGACAGTTTCCTGAGTTGCTTCCAGATTTGGGGGATAATCCCCATTTAGGACTTGCTGCCCTTCTCCGTTGGCCAAAGGTTTTTCGTATTGAATATCAAATAAGAATCAAAACTATGAGAAGGCCACCACTTTTGAATCAGACAACAAATGTGCGGGTGCTATACCTAGAAAGTTTTTGTTAAAATTTACTGATAGGGAAGGAAAAACCTTGGGAGGGGTCTTCTCTATCTATCTTGTATTAGGAGATTCCTTTAAAACATTTTATTTTTATCCTGTTTCCAAGGATTTCAAATGGATTAAAAATTAAGCACAATATAAAACAGGACAAATAAAAAATAAAGCTAGTTAAAAGAAATAGAGAAATGTCTGGGATAGCTTACACTTACAGAGCTCTTTATGATGTCAAGATACTGAGCACTGAATCTAGTGTTGAGCTCAGTAAAAAATGAAATGAAAATACACTGTATTATCCAGTTCTCATTATCTGATGAAAGCTATTCATTTACAAAGACAAAATTTTTCCCCTTGCTTAGCACAGTGCATAGCACATGCATATTTAATAAATGCTTGTTAACTTGATTTGTTGAATTCCAGGAAGGATTTGCATGTTAGATTCTTATACGCATAAAGGACACTGAATAATATAGGGTCTTCCCAAAGTTTTATTGCACTTTTAAACTATGAAAACTTAGAACTGTACCAAGACTTTCGGTACAGCTGTAACATGGGCAAGGCATTTGTTCAACTACCCTTTTGTAAATGACATGGAAATAACTTTTAATTAGACTTTATTATTCAGATCCTCTATAAAAGTTGATGGCATAACATTAAACCTGGGAACTAAGAAAAGAGAATTTAGATGCTTTGCTCTCTGATAAACTCTTTCATGGATTGGGAATTTTTTTCGAAGAAAAGTCATTTTTTGCTAATATGTTTCAGTATTTAAATGATCACAATCACTAAGTATGATCACAATGATATGAATCTGTGAGCGGCATAGATCACAGCTGGTTCCATTTCCTTCCATAAATCATTTATTGAGGTTGTAGCCCAAAGATTGGAGGCTTGACTTTAGTTCTTTTAACAATCCTTGAACATTAGAATAGCCCTTGAGCTATACCTTGGTGTTTCCATTTTCCCCCTATTACATGACTAGCCCACTTCCTTTAAGCATAAAATTCTTCTCCATCAATATCTTTTATACTTCTCCCATACAAGCGATCATTTGTATTATAATGCCATCTGCTTATGACTGCCATATATTTATGTCTCCATTGCCCTTTAGTGGGCCCACAATTCTTATACCTTGGAAATTGTATTATATAATTTGCAACTATTGAGCTCTGCCTTCCTTCTGTTGATTGTCTCCAATTTATTCTATATGCATATTGTTTGTACTAAGTTGTTTTCTTGTTCTTTCTCCATTAGTCTGAAAGTTTCTTAGAGTGGAAACTATCTTTGGTCTTTTTTTTTTCCCTAGCACACAGTAAACACTTAATAAATGCTTTTTGACTGACTGAATAAAGTCTAATTGAAAGAATATTGGAATTTTTAAAAATGAGCTTTTGTCTCAGAGAACTGTTGACAACACTCCTCAGTTTCCCTAACAATCCATTCTATGCCCTACTTTGGGAGGGGGGTATTTTCAATATCTGTCTAAGATAATATGCACTGATAGACTAACCCAGTAGATTACCTTTTCAATGGCATGTCACAATCAGGACAATGAACATTTTTTATCCATTTTTTTTTTCTCTGCATGGATCATTAGATGAATCTCAGTGAATGGCTGCAGAGCTAGCTGAGACAGCCCATAGTATTCTCCATCTTCATGCAGCCAGTTCAGTGTCATCTCCAAAATGTAGCATCTGGAGTCTCTCAACATCTGTTGGGACTCCCTACTTCCATTTGGACTTGGACTAAGAAATCCTCTATGACAGTGATGAGCCTCTTCAGAAAACATAAATCTCCTTGTCTCCATAGTGCTAATTAAAAAGTTGCTGAACAAAGTTATATCTGTGGTTGTCCTCTTAAGGAATCTTGTGTGATTTTGACTTATGCAAAGGAAAGCTTTAGAGGAGCTGTCTAGGATGGATATAGATTTTTTTCTTCACAGAGACAAATCAAAAACTCAACTTGTATCTCAGTCCTCAGAATAAGATCGCAGATACAGAGCTGGAAGGGATCTCAGAGGCCATCTCATTTGATGCCTTCAATTTTATGGATGCAGGAAACTGAGACTCATGGAAGCTAAGTAATTTGACCCAGCTCATACAAATAGTTACCATCAGAGACAGGATTTGAATTTAGTTCCTTTGGCTTCAGAGCCAATCTTCTTTCTAATGGACCACACTGCCTTGCTTTTCTTAGTCAATCAATAAAAATTTATTGAGCTCTCATAGGAGATTTGGCACTTCTGCCATATCCTTTACTGCCCACAGGAAACAGGCCTCCCTGCTCACACATTCCTTGCATAACTCTCATGCTTCCTGAAGAATATTTCAGGAGATGCTGAATCCCCAGACTTTCAATTATTTATAACTGTAACCTGCCCCTCCGTGAGTCCTGGAGACCTAATGTCAACACCAGGCCTTAAATAATAAATTAATATTCCAAGGGCACTCAGATGTAATACTCTTTGGTGAAAGAGGGAGAGGAGGAAAAAAGGAAGGTGGGGAGTGATTGGGGAAAAGAGAAATGGGGGAAAAACATTAGAATTAGGACTTTGGCTGATTTAGAAGGAGGAACTTCAGAGCATTATTTTCCTTTAAGGATTTTATTCATTTTCAAGTTTCATAGCCAAGGAGGAACATGAACATCTTAGGGAAGGCTTGGAGGAGATAAATGAGTTTTAAATATATATTTATAGTATATGTGCATATATGATATTTAATATTTATCATTTTGTAAACCCAAAAGTGTTATATGAATGTTAGTATTATTGTTGTCACTATTATCATCAACAATAATAATATCTATTATAATTGTTGATGATAATAGTGAAAACAATAATAATAAAGAAGAAGAATTATAAGGCTAGAAGGATTCCTAGAGATTATCTAGTCCAAATCTTTCATTTTATAGCTGGAAAGGTGAATGTATTAAAGGTCATCCACCTATTCAAATGATAGAACTAGGATCTCAGGACAACTGATTTCCATGCAATATTCTGTTTATTAGACCATGCAAAATTCATGAGAAAAGACTAAACAAACTGGGATTCCTAATTATTTTATTTTGACCATTCATTTTTTGAAATTTTTTGAGTTCCAAATTTCCCTCCCTCCATTCCCTCTTCTCCCTGTTGGGAAGGTAAAGCAATATGATTTCATGAACTGAGATTCCTTAACCTTAAGAGGGAATAATTGAATCATAGATTTAGAACTAGAAGGGATCTAGAGGTCATTGAACCTAACTCCTTCATTTTTTCAGAGAAGGAGAGGCACTGAAAGAGTAAATGACTTACACAGTTATTAATATCTGAAGCAGAATTTGAATCTAGGCTTCCTGATTCTAATTTCAATCTCATATTCACAACTGCAGACACTTTTCAGAGAGCAGAGTGCAAATTATGAGGCAATCTTTAGGCATGAGGAAGATTATTATGAAGAGACCAAAGAACAATTTTTCTCTTCTCCTATCATGATAGTAGGAGAAAATAGACTTAAACTTAATTTTGAAAATGGAATTAATTTGATTTTAAAAATATCAATATTGACACCTATCATTCAGAGAATGGATGAGCAAATTATGATACATGAACATAATAGGTTAATATTGTGCTGTTAAGATAGTTTCATAGAAACCTGGAAACTTTTGTGTGAACTAGTATAGAATGACATGAGCATAGAACCAGAACAATGAATACAAGAACATGATAAAGATAAACAACTTTAGAAGAATTTAGACCTCCAATATGCAATAATGGACCAGAATTCCAAGGGACTGATGATGATACATGTTCCTAACCTCCTGACAGAGAAGTAATGGACTCAAGCTGTGAATGAGAAATACCTTTTAAGACATAGCTAATATAGGGAATTTATTTTGCTTGGGCATATATTTGTTACAAAGGCTTTATTTTTCTTTTTTTCTTTTTCAATGGGATGGGGGTTAGGAGGTAGGAGGGAGAGAAAAATATTTTTAATAAAAAAAGGAAAAACAACAATAAATATTTTCAGGTTGGGAAATTTATTACTAAGTGGATAGCTCTGCTTTGGAAATATATAAATAGAAGATTGTGTTATCTCTGCCTGGGGAAATGCTTAAGAAAAAGACAGGTTGTCATCTCTGAACTGTTTTAATTGCAGATAAAAGGTGGGGTGATGCAATGGATTAAAATAACAGCACTTTTAAGGACTCCTTGACCTTTTTTTCTATAAATGATTGATCTCCCCCAAGGCAAGTTCTCACATTTGTACTAATTCTATTGCTGTCCTGCTTTTTTATCTCTTTAAAGGAAAATTTTCTTATTGTGAGGTGATGGTGGAATACATTATCTGATATGTAGTAAATACTATAGTATTATAAAGGCATATATACATAAAGACATATATACATATATTTATATTTCTATCTATATATCTATGTATGTATGTATCTATCTGTCTGCCTGTCTGTGATACTAAGTCTTGTGAGCCTGATTAGCAATATTAATGTTTTTCATTTAAATAGAGCCTTACAGTTTACAAAGTGAGGGTATCCTAGAGTATCAGTTAGTGGTTGCTGAGATAGTGTGGCTTTGTTCCATTCTAGTCTCTGCCACAGAGAGGTCTTTTTTTTTTTTTTTTTTTTAATGACCTGGACACTTAGAGGACTATATAAAACCATTGGGTCAAAGATACAGAGTTAGAAAGTACTTTTGAGGTTACAAAGTCCAAAGTTAGTAATGTGAGAGACATAATAAACCATATATAAGGATCCCTGCAGGCTGCATATTAGAAAACATTCTTAGAAAATCATTTGTTTATATTATCTTTATTTTATTGTATTTTTGTTTATTTTGTTAAATATTTCTCACTTTTAATCTGATTTGGGCACACTTGGGAGAATTGTGGGCAGTATATGGTCATGAGACATATATTTGACACTTCTTTTATGAAGTAGATGGTACAACTAATATTATTCCTATTTTACTAATAAGGAAGCAGAGGACCAGAAATCAAATGGTTGTTGAGTAAGTGACAGAGTTCTTGCCTTTAAGTCTGGTGCTCAGTCCACTACTATACCATGCCTATTTCAAATACCCTGTGCACTCTTGCATGAAATAGGTCTAGAGACAATGGAGTTTTATGTTTAGATTTCATTTTCATGAGGTCTTTTTTCTTATTTTTTCTCTTTCTAAAAAGCACATGCTTCTTAATAAGATTCTGGAGATTTTTTTTCTTTCTTCTTGGCAACTTCTGTAGACTTTTATTAGATACACTATTATTTCAATCCATGATTACATGATGTCTGGGTTTTCCTGAACACAAATATTAATATCCTGAGAAATGGGAAGCTTTATTGAATAGCTAAAGCAGACAAGTTGGAGGTAGAGGAGAAAGTATAGGTTAAGGGTACAGGAGTGTGTGTAAACTTATAGGTCTGGAGTTTATTTTCTATCAATTTTTTTTGTTATATGTATATTTATACTTACACATAATATATTTATTCATACTTACATGTATCTTCAATGTAAAGTCAAAGTTAAATTTATTTTATAATTATAACATATTAAAAATAGTTTATACAAGGAAAAGTGGTAAGATTTTTTTATTTTAAATTTAGCCTGCTTTAAAAAATAGCATAGATCAATGAATATTTGTAGGAATGTCTCCCTTTCATAAATACAGTCTAAAAAGCAAACTGAATTGAACTGAAAGGACCTGTGGGGTGAGCAGCAAGGAAATAGTAAAAACATTGTGATAAGCTTTAGGTAGGGATCATAATATACACTACTTCTTGACTTTAACAAGATGATTTATGTAGTAGCTCTTAGCAATCTAAAGATAGATACTTTACATATAAGCGTGGTTATGAAATGTGATGAAGCAACCACAGCTGCCTGATTAATCCAGGGGCTAATCTTGTGATTGCATATTTTTTAACAGATAAGATGGACTGCCAGTTAAACAAAGAGATGGCCATCCAGTTGCAGAACTGAGTTCCAGACTGCTACTCAGATAGATGAATGGAGAAAGCAGAGTAAGACTCCCTCTACTGGAAAAATTAGCTAGCCATCCTACAGGCCAGAATTTCTTGCCTTTGTGAGAAAAGAATAAGGCTTTATTTCTTCCATGAAATTTGTACCTCACTGAAGTAATTTTTCTAGGTTAAGAAAAAGCAAAACAAACAAGAACTAAACCAAACTAAACTAACATTCTGATTCAAGAAGTTGGTTTTTTATCATTTGCTTTGGCAACATATAAATTTGTTTTTCTGCTCAGTGCTAGGTAAATAGTAGATTCTCAATACTGACTAATTTATAAAACTATCAACGAGAAAGATATGGATTTTTTCCTGTGAAATTTTATATTTCATTTTGGAAGTAAGGATGTGAGTGTTGATAGAACTGAAATGTCAGTCCATTTGTAAGTAGTAACTTTACACTTCCCTTGAAAGCACAAAAGGGGCTTTTTCTGAATTTTTTCCCCTTCTTTCTTCTTCCATTTCTCCTCCATGCTTTCCTCATTATCATCTTTCTGACCATACATTATACTTCATTCAAACTCAGGTTGTCACATATCATTTTTCTAACCCCATCATGGAGACTTCCACACCGTCTTACCTATTTGGGAACTGAATCTCATTATTGTGACAATATAGCCAGGAGTCTATATTGACACAAACTGGTATATGACATAATAAATAAAAAGGCACTTTGTCTTACTCTCTTTTTTTCTCCTTAGGAATCAAGACTTGAAGGATTTTGCAAAGTTGAGTTATTTTTATTTATTTACCTTTTCAAGGCAAACTTTTATCAGTTGTTCTCTCTATCCCTCACGACTCTTGCCACGCTGACCATCACGAATACTATTAAGAGCATTCATATCAGTTGCAATTTCTAAATAATTTTTGCAAAGTCTATCATAGTGACTTTGTTTTCTCTGGTATGTCTACCTATGTACGGTTGAAAAGAGGTGAGAGAGTCTTTTCATGTTCATAATAACTTTATTTTTATTAACATTCATAAAAAATTTAGTCAGACTTTTTTTTTTTTTTTTTTTTAGCAATAATAAAAAAATTTGGTTCCCAAGGAACTCAGGAAAAAAACTAATCTATTGCTAGATAAGTACAAAGATCCTAAAATTTTAGAATAAGAAAGGACTCCAAAGCTTATTCCCTCCATCCTCCTCCCTTTTCACCCTCCCATCTTATATTTAGACAAGTCACTAATCCAATTACAACATATGATTGAAGATTTAGAGCTGGAGCAGACAAATGAGTCCTTAGCCTAATCCCCTGATTTTAAAGATAAGGAACCTAGGGTCCAAAGAGATTAGATGATGATTAAAGTCATTGGAAGTGGCAAGCAGAAGGATTTGAACTGAAGCCCTTTGCCTACAATCCTACACTCTTTTCACAGCACTATACTTGTTATACTTAAGAACCTTCCATAATGGAAAATTTTCCCCATTTTCACTTATACTTTTTAATAATTTTGTATTTTTCCTTATTTAGTCATTCTTGCACCTTTTCCCTTTCTATGGACACCCCAAAGTATCCCTTTAATGACCTATCCTAAAATTTTATCTTAGATCCTAGACTTCTGGAAGTTGACACTTTTAACTTCCAGAAGTCTAGGATCTCTCTACTCTCAACAACTTCTCAGAGATAACCTTTGCTAATTCATGATAATTATATCCACAAATTCTTAAGAGTACCCTGGGATCTAGTTTGCCTGGACTTGGTAATTGGAACTTATTAAAGGCAACTATATGCACCCATTATCTCATCACTTATCTTGAGTTTAATTACCTATTTAGCCATTTGTTTTATCTTTTCTAGTCTGAAGATTATCCTCCTAGGTGTAGAAAACAAAAGCAAAATAAATGTTGAATACTTATTTCCATTATGTTTTCTTTCCATCTTATTCAAACAGCAATCCTATCTCTTCCTTGATTATCCTCTTTTTATTGTTGTCCTTTTTGTTGTCTCTAGAAATTATTTCAGACTTTGGGTTTTATTCTGATAGCAACTCAATATTATTTTGTATTCTTTAGTTATCTCTTTTAATACATCTCTTAAAATCTGAGTTGATGGATGACTTCCTCTCTCTGTAGCATCTGTCTTTTTACACAGTTCCCTTCCCTCTTTTGCTCCTCATCAGAAACAGTGTGACTGTGCCATCAGTGTTTATTCTTAAGATCCTGCCATTCTCTTCAAACAATGTCTCTTTTGGAGTCTTAGCATAGATTTCTTTTATCCAAATTTTGAACTTTGTGAAATCCTGTCTCCTAAAGTTTTTGGTTGTATTTGGTATTTTCTTTCTTCATCTACTCAAAGATGATGTCATCAATTCTCAAAATTCTTTTCATTTCTGCTTCATCAGACAATATATTATCATTGGTAAGAAAGTCAGAAAACCCACCAGAAAACCTGAAAAATATAAAAGTAGGGTATTGCTCAACAAATCCTATTTTACACTTCTTGCTGGCCCATTACCTGTTTTGGCTGCCTTTAATCTGCTATTCTCATCTCCATTTATTCTGAATAGTCATTGAGATTTCAGCCTAATAAATCCAGAAAAAGAGGCAGATTAGCCAGTAGGAGAAACATCCATTAAGTGGGTCAGAGAAAACAACTTGGAAATGCTTGTATTTCCTGATGATGGGAAGATTGAAGTTGGTAAGTCTCTTAAATTCAGGAGTTCTTAACTGTGGGAGGACAATAATTGATCCAGTATTCACATTAAGTCTCAAGATTAGTATGGTAAATCCCCAGGAACAGAGGGCAAGCAGGCTGCCTAAAGGAATAGTGAATCTGTCTAGATTGGAAAAACAGATTAGGTCAAAGCTTCTGTATTGATCATTATTAGGATCTGTATTTGAACTGATATTGTATTTACAATTTGGTCCGTATAGTGAGATCTGATTAAAAAAAAAGAAGAAGAAAGGAATAAAGGGAGAGGGGGGAGAGAGAGAGAGACAGAGAGACAGAAAAAGAGACAGAGAGAGAGAGAGAGAAAGAGAGAGAGACAGAGAGAGACAGAGAGAGAGAGAGAGAGAGAGAGAGAGAGAGAGAGAGAGAGGAGAGAGAGACAGAGAGAGAGAGAGAGAGAGAGGAAAAGAGACAGCAAGAAGAAAGAGAAGAAAGGAACAAAGGAAGGTACCTACTTAAAAATGAAAGATAATAAAGATTTTACATTGAAAAACATTTTCTTTAAAAAGAAAGTAACTATTCTTATTCAGTTTTTATTTCTTAGATATATATATAGTTGCTTTCATACATAGATTTTTCATATAATACTTTATAGATAACTTAAATTTAGTCACATGAATAAGAATCATGAATAAATAAATGTTTTTATCTAAGTAAATATTGTCTTGAAAAATCTTGACCATCCCCCAATCTTATTAGTAACTAACACAACCCTAAAAGATTGTAAGGGAAGTTAATGCAAGAGGATTTCCAAGTGAGAAGGATGGGTGCTATGCATTTAACTTTACTCCCCAGAGAGGTATTCTCTGATGGCAAACAGATGGAAACTCCCAAAGAGAGGCAGAGTCCTGCTGTGCCTATCACAGGGCAACACATGCCTTTGAAATTGCATCAGCTAGAAAATCAGTGATGAGAGTTTCAGATTTCATAGAGGAATTTACTCTTGTTTGCTCAAAGTTGGGTGGGGGGGAAAGCCATAAATTCAGCCCTAGAATCTCTCCTGGTAGATGTTTTAAGAGATTATATGAGTAAATCAATTGTCCCCTCTGAATATCCTGCTGATAAAAAGGATCCCCTGATGTAAAATGTGCCATCAGGTTTGAATTTGAAATAGAAATTTTCTTGTGAGGTCCCTTTAGAGACCATTCTTGGCCAACAATTCAGAGCAAGATGTCTAACTCTCAATACACACGCACATAGTCAAAATTGGAATGTAGTGCTAAGGGGAATTATCAGGAAGAGGTAAACTATTTATCTTTTATTGAGTTCTTCTATAACCAGCTTTATGAGTGGAAAGGGGCAAAACAGATATAACACATTTCACATAGTAACACTCATTTTTTTAAAATTTGAGTGCCTCACTGTTAACAACTTAAATCTAGTATGTCACATAATTATTATCATGGCTTTTAATTTTTCTTCTTCTAGTGGCTTTTTATCATTACAGAAGCATCCTTTTGTGAATATTCAGGATCAAGGACATTAAAAAATTGGTTTGTACATTTTTTCATGTCAATCACAACACTTTATATTTGTGTTGCATGGGTCTGAGTTTATAAGCAAGGAATACATTGTATTGTTAGCTTTGTTGGTGAGAAACTGGTGCTCAGAAGGCCAAGATTGAAAGTCATATTCCTGCAAAGGAAAGTTGTCTTGCTGTCTTCCATAGCTATTGACAGTACTTCTAATGGGACTTAATGATTAGGCAATAGAGTGCAGGTGGATTTGTGCAAAGTCATCATTATCAGAAAATCAAATTAAAGTGCATGAACTTTATATAGGATAAAGGCATGTGTGTGTGTGTGTGTGTGTGTGTGTGTGTGTGTGTGTGTGTGTGTTGTTTGCCCTTCTGGTTCTTTGGCTCCTTCATCTACAGCGAAGAAAATAATTGTGCAAGTACAAATAATAAGGAAATGGGCAAAAAAGAGAATAATACAGATAAAGGTCAAAGTTAAAGCGACTGTACAGGAGATAGATAACAGGACACCCATGTCCAAACCCTGTACTTGGAGGAAGAACCATAACCTGGATCAGGGCTTCCTGATTTGTCATCTTTTGGGAAAATGGTTTGAACATTACTGGTGGACTACAGTTATCCCTTCCAGTCATGGGGCTAGAAGTACAGGGACCCACCATGATGCGGAAAATCTATGTAAATATTTCGTCTCTCCCTTTCTCCCAGAGAAGTCCAAATTTTTTTCTTTTTCTTTTTATGGGATATTTACAGTAACTCATTGTAAAATACTTAATTGGTCATAGGCTCTGTGTTGTCTGTTGACTTTCATATTATGATCTGTGACTTCCACAAAACTCCCCTCAAATTTGTATTAATTTCTTATGCTGACCTTTGATATGTTGAAATCCCATGATGCAGAAAATTGTGATGTGGAAGGGATAACTGTATTGTGTTTCCTCTATTCTTTTTCACCTTTATGGAAAGAACAGCTTTGGGGATTTAATCAGATATTACTTTTTCTGGAATTCCTTGTTTTAGATCAGCCAGTGTACTGTCTGATAAGCTCAAGAGCACAGGAAAAGTTACAGGCATGCAGCTAGGAGAGAGATATTTAAATAAAGGATTTTATTCCTTTCATTGTTTCTGAGAGTAAGAATTTGCCACGAGTAAAGCACTGTAGACAGTTAAGTATGTTCTATCCTTTCCTGTGGGAGTCAGGCTATGATGATGAAGCCATATGAGGAAGACAGTAACAGTAAATTCAGGAAAAAGGTAGGGTTTTGCTCCTGGGATAGGGATTGGAGAGCCAATTATAATTGGGCAAATTCCTAAAAATCACGTCTCTCTATTAATTAAATGATGAAACCATCAGAAAGATAAGAGCAAAAAGAGCATTTATTCTCTAAGAACCATAGAGAGTTAAGGAGAAAGAATACGTAATTTCCAGAGTTGTATGGGACTGTGCAGATTAGTGCTGTTGAATAAGCTCAAGCTAATGGCTATCACCAGCATCTGGTGATTAAAATGTGTTAAGAGACTGATAGAATTCTCAAAGTTAAATCAACATGTAATGGTGCAAATAATAATGAGAATGGCAGTAACAGAGAGACAGTACAGATAAGGCACAGATCTGCATTGGTTCAGTTAATGTTTCACTAGAGTTCCTCCAGTGATGAAAAAACAGGTCTGGGGAAAATACACTGTTGCTTTTTCATGCTACCCTGAGCCTCTCCTAAGTGCCCTTTATAGGACCATTAGTTCTTTGAAAATGGTGACATTCCACAACTTTAAACCATAAAAGACATCATTAGAAGAATATAGTGTGACTCCCAAAGTTTTAATTTACTGTGTAATTTCCTAGAGGCAATCCTACCCGCTCTCTTCTTTAGTTGTGTGCTCAGTTCATTGTCTATCTGCAGTATAAATCCAAGATATATGTCAATGAACCAGCTTTTGGGATTGACCATCCAATGGCATATCATAATTTGTAGAAAAGATATCCTCTCACCACTTTTTTTTTCTTTTGTGTATAGCTAAGTCAAGCTCCTGAGTAATTAAAACTCTCATTTAGGAGACTGCAACATTGCAGGGATTGATACAGTCAAATTAGTTCCATTCAGAAAGAAAAGCATCTAAACGATTTCATCTTTAGGAAATCTCTCTTCCTTTTGGATTGTCCTAAACAATTGCCATAACAATGGCCCATAGCTTTTCAGAACATCTGTCTACCTGATTTGTGCCTCGTTTGATAATAATAATTGGTCACCAACGATCTCTATTGTTTCATCTTTTTTTTCTTTCTTTTATTCATTTATTTATTTTTAAATTTAATTATAGTTTTTATTTACCAGATATATGCATTTTAATTTTACGGCATTGACAACTGCCAAACCTTTTGTTCCAATTTTTCCTCTCCTTCCCCCTACCCCAGATGGCAGGTTGACCAATACATGTTAAATATGTTAAAGTATAAATTAAGTACAATATATGTACACTTGTCCAAACAGTTGTTTTGCTGAACAAAAAGAATCGGACTTTGAGGTAGTGTACAAATAGCCTGTGAAGGAAATAAAAAATGCAGGCAGACAAAATTAGAGGGGTTGGGAATTCTATGTAGTGGTTCACAGTCATCTCCCAGAGTTCTTTCACTGGGTGTAGCTGGTTCAGTTCATTACTGCTCTATTGGAACTGATTTGGTTCATATTGTTGAAGATGGCCTCATCCATCAGAATTGATCCTCATACAGTATTGTTGTTGAAGTGTATAACAATCTCCTGGTCCTGCTCATTTCACTCAGCATCAGTTCATGTAAGTCTCTCCAGGCCTTTCTGAAATCATCCTGTTGGTCATTTCTTACAGAACAATAATATTTCATAATATTCATATACCACAGTTTATTCAGCCATTCTCCAACTGATGGGCATCCACTTAGTTTCCTTTCTGGTATTTTATTGCTGGAAGGGATTTCTAAGGGAATCTTACCTCATACAACTCGATCAAGGAAAAGAGGGAATAAAAAAGTAACAGCAGTTCCTGGCAAGGAAAACCTTACAACTGAACTTTTACCAGAGCACCTTTTACCTTTAGTCTTTCAGCCTATATTTCTGATGATTAAAAGATATATGATTTTTTATCTTATCTGTCTATTGCTGCCATTCTCATTATTATTATTTGCACAACTATATGTTAATTTGGCTTCAAGAATTCTATCAAATTCCTTGTAGCATCTCTCTATCTCCTCATATTCTGCAATAAATGTTGTATAAGCCAAAATTATTTTCATACAGTTTTTTTGCAAATAGTTATCATGAACATTACAAGACATGATATTATTCCATGCAATGTTTTTCATTGCCTTTAAATCAACTGCTCCAATTTTTTTCTATTTACCTCGATACCTACAGCATGATCTGTCCTTTGTTATAGCAGCAACTTTCTTATATTTTTCTGCTTTCATTTAACACAGTTATGATAAATAAGTTAATTTTTCCAGTAACATATTTACTCAATCACTGGACGAGGATCTCACATTTTGAGGTTAAATTAATGTTTTAAAACAATCCATAAAATAATGTAGAGCTCATAAGTACTTTAGGGATGATCTAGTTACATAATCTCATTCTACAGATCAGGAATTTGAAACCCAGAAAGGTTAAGTCATTTGTCCAGAGTCACACAGTAACACATTTCACACACAAGTCAAAATTATCTTCATGAACAAATGCTTATCATAAAAATCGATCCTTAGGATCTTTTTCGATTTGAAATCTGTAATACTGACTCAAAATATAGCATACTTTGCACTATACCATATAAATGAAACTTGAATATCAATCAATCAATAGACATTTCTTAAGCAAATATATACCTTCTTCCATTTTTCCATTACATGTTGTCTTTCCCCATTCAAATGTAAACTCATTAAAAGCAAGGACTGTCTGGTTTTCTTGTATTTGTATTTGTATTATATTATCTTCACTGTTTAGCATAGTGCCTGAAAAATGGTAATAACTTAATAAATACCCTATCTATCTACTTGTTTATTATCTAGCTATTCTGTCTTAAGAACTGTATTAGGTGCCCAAACTGCACATCCTAAAAAGAAGATCCTGATTTCCTTCTATTCTTTTTTTCTTTTTTCAGAGTAAGATAAAAGTTCATTGTAAACTAGATTTATTTTGCATGGAGGAGGAATTTTCTGCAATGCAGGGGTAACTTGGGTAGTGTTTATAGCTATGCAGAGAAAAAGAGAAGGCAATTGGCAAAGGTTATTGCCATTGTTCTAACTTTCTAATATTGTGATTTCCTTTTTTCTTTTCTCTGTAAAGAAAAGAGGGAGGTGCATTTTCAGATCTTTTCTTTGGGGTAAAATTTGTTCAAAATTTCATAGCATTCAGTTCTGATCACTTTATTGTTTCCATTTGCATTTTATGGTCATTGCGTATACTATTTTTCTTGTTCTGCTTATTTCACATTGTATCAGTTCGTATGTTTTCTCTGATTTTTCTGAATCAATCATATTCATGGTTTCTTATAATATATTAATATTTCTTGACATATTTGCATCTTAATTTGTTATTTCCAATTGAACAGCATTGATTTTGTTTCCAGTTCTTTACTACTGCAAAAAAGATGTGGCTGTAATTATATAAGACCTTTATTTTCATTACTGACCTCTTAGGAGTATATGCCTACCAGTGGGATGGATAAATTAAAATTACAGACATTTTAATCATTTTCTTAGAGTCATTCCAAATTGATTTCTAAAATATGGGGCCAATTCATAGCCCCATCAAAGTGTATCAGTCACTTTGGCAAATTTTCAAGTGTTTGGGGCAAGTTAATAGAGTCTACAAATGTCATGTTTTTTGGAGTCTCAGAGATCTCATAAAATACTGCAAATATTCTTTTTTTGCATTAGTAAGTAACTAGTAGACCCTCTATTGTGATTTCTGAGCTTCCTTGGGCTCTCTCTCTTTTCAGAGGCTAAAAGAATAAATCACTTTGGTAATAATAGATAAATCTGATTCGAAAAGAGAAAAACCCAGACACTTCTAAGCCAGGAAGCAATAAAAACTGAAAACCAGCTCAGTGGAACAAACTTAATCTCTCCCATAGTTGGACCCAGCCTAGTTGCCAAACAATCTGGCATTTCTTCCCTCATGAACTTGTAATGTCATTCCTTCTTGCTGACTTACCCTCCTTTCTGTTTTCATCTCTTTCCAGTCTAGAGCTATTCTCACTAATCTTACTTGAACCCAGTGAAAAATGTACATGGCTGTTGTTAGGTTCCAGAATGCTTTCTGTACTCAAAATGTATTCCTATTTCCTCAAAATGGTCCAGGCTCAGGACCGCCTGACCCTTAGACATTACTAACTATATACTGGGATATTTATTGTGCTCCTGATTAGCCCTTTCTTCTGAGGATCCCTCAAACCCTTTGTTCTCTCAGAATTACCTCTGCTGACTATTTTTGACAGGTTGAAGTCTCTGACAGTACTGATCAACCAGGTCAAAAAGAGGCTATGTCTTTATAGACATGAGTTTCAATTTCTCTCTAGGCTAGTTTCCTTTTCCCACTTGAAGTGGTTCCCTAGCTGACTGGAATATTCAGATTTTGTGTTGAGGTGCTGACCCCCTGTGGGGGTGTGAGGTGATGACAGAACTTAGATGTACCTAACTAGAATCACTTGCCACAGTCTGGGCAAGTTAATCATCAGAAGTAATGGAAATAATAGAAACCATATATCTGGGGAAAAAAAACAAAACTAAAAGCAAATAAGCCCACAGAAGTCATATAATACCAGAACTCTGTGGATGAGAACTAAGGAGAGAAGATGCACCATAATGTAATAAATATTAAGAGCCTAGACCAGGAAGCTAAGAATTAGATGTCCAAAAGTAGTATAGTCAGTCTTGTGAAATGATGGATTCTCCTTTCTTGAAGGTCTTAAAGCATAGGCTGAATGACCATTAGTTAGGTTTGTTAGAGTAAGGATTCCTTTTGTGTATGTGCCATTTATGTTCCACCCAAGTCTTTAATTCTGGGATTCTTGAATCAGAAAACTTGTTTTTTTTGTCAGAAGTGTTCTAAAGTTCAAATGAGATAAGACTTATGAGAAGCACTTTGCAATCCTTTTAAAGTGTTATATAAATGTCAATCATTGTTGTTAACATAGCTTTGTGATTATTGTTGTTGGTCCATTTTTTCAGTACGTCTGACACTTTGTAATTTCCATTTGGGGTTTTCTTGGTAAAGATACTGGAGTAGTTTGTCATTTTCTTCTCTAGTTAATTTTACAGATAAGGAAACTGAGGCAAACAGGGTTAAGTGCTTTGCCCAGGATCATACAGTTAGTAAGTGTCTGAAGCCAGATTTGAACTCAGAAGGAGGAATCTTCCTGACTCCAAGAGCAGCATTCTGTCCATTGTACCACGTGCTAATATTAGCCTATCATGTCTTCAATCTGATGATGACTTAATTCCCTGAACTTTTTTCTCAAGTAGTGTCTATAGATAAAGTAGTGTTTATGACAAGTGAGGACTTCTTATGTAAATGCTCAAACCAAATACTTAACAACAATCTATTCACATAATCTGGTTAGACCTGACATTAGCATGCCCCTGTGTTTAGTTCTGGGTTTGTTTTTTAGTATCTGTGTGGTCTTGACTGTCACATGGATTTTTTGTTCCTCAGCGTTCTCATCTATAACATGAAATATTTGATTTAGATTATAAATTCTTAATCTGGGGTCTGTGAATTAATTTAAACAACATTTTGATGGTTCAATAAAGTGATTATCATTCATTACAATAGTTTCCTTTGCAATTATTTGTATTTTATTTTATATAAATCAAAACATTATTCTGAGAAGAGGTCCGTACCTTTAAAAGCTTGCCAGAGGAGTCCAAGACACAGAAACAATTACATACTTCTGGTATTGATGGCAGCTAACCTCCCTTCCAGCTTGAGGTTCTTTGTTTTTATGGTTCTATATCAATGTCATCTTCTCTCATTCTCCTATAATAACCTAATTCCTTGGAGTTTGGGAGAGGGGAAGAGTTATACCATTATCATCTAACTCCTTAGGGGGGTTAGTAGACAAGCTAGATGAGCAAGATCCTGCAGGTAAAGACATAGGATTGTGGGGTGGAGGGCTGAGGAAGGTGGGAGGAAGATAAGGAACTGATTTGAGGCAAGGATACACAAAGCAAAAACTTCATTTCCCAGTTTTATTAGGAACAAGCTCTAACATTATGTATTCTTATTGAGGTATGGCCTAGCAACAGACTAGGGTAGCAGAGTTGTTATTATCCTTAATTTATATTTAGAGGAATCTAGTGTTCAGCTTGGTTAAGTGATTTACTAAGGTTTTATAGCTAGTAATGCTTTAGGATTGAATTCATTATTGCAGGGTTACTTTTCACCTACATTGACTAGAATAGTCCATAGGACCACAAATCTAGAATTGTAAGGGATTTTAGAGGTCAATCTAATCCAACAACTTCATTTTACAGATGATTTAGTGACATGTTCAAAATCCCAAAGGTGACCTTACAATGACAGGATTTTAATTCAGATCTTGTGACTCCAAGTTCAATACTCTTCTATGATGGTCTTGTGAGAACTTGCTCTTAGGATATAGCACATGGTACTTAGCACTTGGTCCATCTTCATTCCATTCATCAGAGCAACTCTAGGATTATTTCAGCCGAGGACTGGAGAGGTTCAGATGTCCTGTAGGGAGAAGGCAAGGTCTCCTACAGGTGTACCTAATTGTCTTCCCATCACTGATATCAAAGGTAAGAAGCAGCAACTCAGATGGGAATCTGGAAGCTTCTAAACTGAAGGTGGCAAGCATAGAAGATATTAGATGTCAAGATTTCAAAACACAACAGGGAAGGAGGAAGAAAGTATCAGGCAAAAGGAAACAGCATGGCTAGAGGAAAGACAGCCCTATTAGTGGAGAAAGGTCACTTCTTCCTTTCATATAATAATTATTTTATAAGAAAGCCCTATGAACCAGTGTATTTGAGGAGCTAGTTGCTTTCTGAATAGTTTTTCTAATATAACTAATTTGAATCATTCATTGAAAAATGCTTGTAAGATTGTTTAGCAAATGACCATTTCAATTCAGTTAAGTTTCATTCAGCTCAGTATTTGTTACATTTCCAAGACTTACCTTTCCTATCAAAGTGTTGCTGTTAAAAGGTTGCCATGGGTCTTCTGAGCCTGGCTTGAAGCCTGGCTGCCAGCAATCAGGAAACAGTGACTGTATAATTAAATGAAGGGAGAGCAAGAAAGATAAAAAAAGGAAAGAGAAAAGGTGCAGCAGGGAAGATAGATCTTTCATTTCTTATCTTTTAGTGGATTCTGTAGCAAAACATATAGACCATTTACTTTAAGAAAGGAAGAAAGAAAGAAAGCAGAGTAAACATCAATCCCAGGGAAATTCTTTCTGTTTTATATAGAGAGATGTTTAGTCTATGGTTTTGTCCATTTGGAAAGTCTAAATGACCTCTCCTCCTTTGCATTAAATAAAAAATGATGCAAGACCTCAGATTAGGTTTGGTGGCAGAGCCCCAGAGGGAGCTCCAGCATCCATTACTTCTCCTCTGTTGTTAATGGCAGCAAACATTTGATTAACTACTGAGATTTGGACATCAAGGGGATTCAAGGTACGGTTAGAGGTAAATCATGTAGCTAAATCTCTGTTCCATCCTTACTTCACCTGCTCTCCCATTTTCAGATTTCTGGCAGAATTGCAGCTGGAGGCCTTCACCTCAGGGGCAGGACAAGCTATAATTATTTCAAGAGTAATTGGAAAAAAACTGCACACAATAATAGCTTGTCAATAAAGCACAGAAGTTATAAGAAGGTGTAGCTTTTCTTGAAAGATTAAAACTCAAAGCTTTCTCTTTCCCATTACTACCAAATAAATATACTAAAGGGAAAAGATTTTAGACAACTCCTGCAATAGTAAACAAAGTTCATACTTTTTATACTGACCAAAATTGAAAAGAACAAACAAAATTTAGCCTGTGACACATCTGATATATAGGTTGTGATAACATAAACTTCAAAGAGAATAAGATATGATTTTCTTGGAGTTAGTAAGAGTCAATTAATCTTCAATAAGTTAAAATCCAATATGGGCTAATTATGATGAATGTGAACAGGCATTGGAGGTAAGGACATCAGTTTTATGAATGTATAGAAGTTAAGGCTCAAAAGGGGAAGGGACTTTCTTGTTTATTTGGCTTCTATTTTAAATATTAGAAAATTGTTCTTCTTTGACATTATTTGACACTATAACAGACATAACATACCATAATTAGTAATTAAGAGAAATTATAGAGTACTAATTTTAAAAAAGAAAAAGAAAACTAGATGATCCTTTGGATGACAAGATGAAGCATCCAATCCAAATCCACAACAAAGACAAATTTATTCATTCAACAGTTACATGTTGAGACTTACTATCAGAAAATCAAGAGGGAAAAATTCTTATCTTAAAGATTTGAATTAAATAATCACATGGGAAAGTGTGATAGATATGATCTCCTTGGTTCATGTGCTTTGGGCCTTGTGGGTACAAGCCTTTGTGCCTCCCTTATCTTCTCCCCTGAATCATCAAAAATATTATGTCAAAGAGGATTGGGTCTTGGGCCAAGAAGAGCTAGTAGACCTTAAAGAAATTACTCTGCCCTTGGCCTTCCCTGCATTTTCTTAGGGTGTGGGGAGTATGTAAGCCTGTCTTCTCTTAGACTTCTTTTGTTGGAATCAGGGATTGAGAGTCTAGGGAAGGAAGTAAGTAGCAACTCTGCCTCCAGAAAACATGGGACTCTTACACTTAGCAAGAGCAAATACACTAATCTAGACAATCCTGAAACTGATGGGGCTCAATTTTGTCTTCCTTTTCTGCTTCATGTTTCTTTCTGTATTACCCAACAGTGAACATGAGATGAACAATTTGGGAATAGTTACTACCTTTGGAAGTCCTGAAAATCTTACTGACAGGAGAAAGAGTTCTTTGTAACTACATCTTGGAGAAGATTATAATCGGTGGGAGCATGAACTCAAATCATGCCCTGGCTTGTCAGAAGACATGAATTTAGAGGGCACTGTTTGGACAGTGCAAAGTCAACATGAAGGTGAAACTGGTTCAGTAGTCTTTCTGTTTCATATTTTAAGGAGCAACTTTTTGGTAGAATATAGTAGGAGTTATTACTGTTTAATGTCTTCATTAATGAGTACTTTTGAATATTTAGAGTTTCTTTTACACGGATAATGTAAATAACTCTCCAAAACCTGATCAACATTGTACATTTAAGTACTTTTAGAGAGGCTCCAAACTAGAGTCATATCCAAATTTTAAGTGAATTTCCTCAGGGCTCTGAGATAGAGACATTAAGAGCCAAAGACTTTATAACTTTTCTCTTTAGAGGCCAGGGCTTCACATGACTGAAATTGGTCCTCAGGATATCAGAACTCAGGCTCCCTTAGTGGGTCATGGCTTTTGACCTCTTCCTAGACCAGCTCCAAGTCTCGTTACATAAATGTGTCATTTATTAAAGGAATCATTCTTTAACAGAGTGAGCATAAAACTTGAAATCTGAAGTCCTGGGCTGGAGTCCTAACTGTGACACTTGCTGTGTGACTTTGGGCAAGTGATTATCTTTATGACTCGGTTTCCCATCTTCCTCATTCATTAAAAGTGAAAAGTAGCACTACCTATTTCATAGGACTTTTTTTTTTTTTCCAGTATTGAAGGTTGTGATTTTATGTGTAGAAAATTTGACTGAGAAAACTCTAAGTACAAATTGGCAACTTTCTGCTCACTAAAATGTTTCCCTTGGGCCATGGAAAAGTTAAATGACTTAGGCAGAATCACATAGTCAATATGTCAGAGGCACAGATTGAATCCAGGGCTTCCTGAGTCCTACCAGATTGCTCTCCTTTATGCTTGGCTGCCTTTAGGAAGAGCAAATGAAAAGTGCTTTATTTGTGAAGTTGATTTGAAAAAATGCAAAGTGCTATTACAAATATAATGTGCCATTATCTATATAGCAGGCTTTTTAAACTTTTTCCACTCATGACCCCTTTCCGCCCTAGAAATTTTTATGTGATCCCATCTTGAATCTGAGCCAAAGTGTTTCTGGCAGTGTTCATGCATGTATACAGTGCAGAGTGTAGGTTGTGTGTTGAGAACCTTCAAGGCTGTAGTGAAGTCTCATGGTGCAACATGGGCAAGTGCTGCCAGAAGGACCTCAGATTCATTATGCCTTTAAGTCTGAATTAATTTTTGGTTGTTGACTTCAGAAACCTCTTATTGCCATTTTTTTTTGTAAACCCCACATTATTAGGTCCTTATAATTTATATATAGTCCTTTCCATAATCTGTATCAAAATTATTCTTTGATCCCTTCTTCTTCCCTTAGTGTTATTTTTTTCATTCTTTGATACACTGTAATCATTCTCAAGTAGTTTTAAGTGTGTTTTATTTCAATCCAAAATATGAACTTGAGAGCAAGGACCATGGTTTTTAAATAACAAAGTTTCTTAAACTGTGGGTAGTAACCCCATAAGGAGTTGCATGCAGGGGGTACAAAATTATGATTATCAGTAAATATTTGATTTGTATACCTATAAATTTGGGATCACGTTAAAATTTAAGTGAAAAGGGATCACAAGTAGAAAAAGTTAAAAAACAAAACAAAAAAACAACCCTAATCTGTACTACTTTTTCTTTAAGTCCACATGCCATGTTAAATAAAATGTAAACTTCCATTAGTAAAAATAAGTAATCAGGGTTAAAACTGTCTGATTGCCCCAAACTATACTTAGAAACACCATGAACTTTGCATAATTCAACAGCTGTGAAAATGTATGCTAAAATTGCCCTAAATTTGAAATGAGCTACTTGAATCTTAATATGGGTCTTTATCCCATAATCCAGACTTGGTGTGTGCTCCATGAATATAAAAGACAAATTTTAACTTGTAGATTTTTCTTTAACAGATGAAGTGGGGTGGCCACCAATGCATAAGACACAGACTATATAACCATAACCATTACAACAGTGTTTTGGGAAAGCATGGACACTGATAGTAAGATCCAGGAAAAGTTGGTGATTGACAAAGTCCCTGACCAGAAAATGAAAAGCAGTCTAGCAGCCAGCTGTAATCCTCTCCACACTCAGAATTCCAACAAACTGGCTTGGGTGTGTTTGATGGTTGCTTCAAGGCAAAACCTACCTTGGAATTCAACTAAGTTTTTTGGTGATGTACTGGTAGATCTAGTGGTTGGAGAGATCCTTTTTTCCTCCAGTTTATAGCATGTAGTCTTTCATCAGTATTGTAAATGATAGAGATTGGTGGAAGGGACAGTAATGGTAAAAAGCACATTTTCCAATATCATTGTCTCATCATAGCATGGAGGCAACTCTGGCTTTTCAAAGGTTATTTAGTAGAGTTCAAATTCTTCGAACAAGGGTTTGAAGGTAGGCTAGGGATGGACTGCAATCTACTTAAATTTGGAAAGGCCACTAGATAAATTATTCCGGCCTAGACATTGGTTATAATTTGCTTTAGTGAAGATCCACACATCCAAAATTTTAAAAAATAGAATTCCTGAAGTTAAAATATAATATACAAAGGTACTTCCATGGGGATGAATAAATCCTAACATTAATATGTCTTAAAGTTTTAGGCATAAGCCTATTAGGGATCATGAACTCTTGGAATTCCAAACCATCATTCATCATTGTTAAAAAGACAAATACAACTATATACATATTTTATGAAAATTATTGACAACAAGACTTTATTTTACTACATTTTCCAATTCTTGTTAATAGAAGCAGAGATAAATCAAGGAATATTATTACTTTTTTTCCCAACTGGCATTTAAATTTATTATACTATGACTGTCATTTTGTGATAAAGCAATGGAGAATTTCTTACTGAATTTTGTACACTATGTAAAGAGTAAACCTTCAAGAACCTTATAAATTGGCACCTTTGTTGTGCGACACCTTATCAAGACATTCTAAAATCTATGCAGTAGATATGGATTATAATAGAAATACAAGAATTTGTTACATAAATGGTTCATATAATCCTGTAAGTACCTAATTATGGAATATTATAATCAATATGGATCAGATTACAGATAATATATTTGTGTATTCTATACACAGTTTGAAAATTGTACTATATATGCTACTGCCCATTAGGAACTTTGTACCCATAACATATATAACTTGATTTATCTCAACATTAGTACCTGTCACATAAAATATATTTAGAAAAAATAATATTTAAAAGTGCGCCCCACTCTGGGTATTATACTTCAGGAGGCTCTGAGTGTACCTTGTCTATACTGGTCTAGACTTGCTTGACCTGTTTGTAGAATGGGGCCTTTGACAGAATGTCAAAGAGATAAAATTCCATTGTTAACAAAAGAGTGGACACTGTGACTGATATTAAAAATAACATGCTCTCTATATATCAATTCATAATCTTTTTCTTTAACTTCTCAGGCTGCTTGATTTCCTTTTATCCTTTGCGTGACTTTTCAAAAATGTTTCTCCCCAATCATTTTTATTGCATTTTTAAAAGTATATAAAATACAAATATGACAAATACAACAAGATAAAAAGCTATCCTCGTTTGAGTACTAGACATGTAGGAAGAAGCCCTATTCCAGAGAAGCCATCACACATTCCAACCTATAATCTCATAGATCAGTGCTCTCAGCTGCCTGGATTCGTACGTAACCGTGTTCTTCCCGATGTGCATTCTTTCTTCCTCAAGGGGTTGTTCAATGACTGCTGGTATGTTTCTACCATAAAGTTCACAGTGTTCTAGAAACTGTACGCACTCTTGGATCACACTGTCACGAAGCATGATCATGTGTTTGGACATGTTTTCCAGAAGAGACAGGAAGCATCTTTTGGCATAGTACCAGGTATCGGTCCCAAGTTTTTTATTGTAGGGTTCCAAGCTTTTGATAACTCGAGATATACCAAAGTCATAATTTCCTTTGGCACAGTACAGAGTTCCTATCACCAAGTTTACAATGCAGAGGTGGTAGATTTTCTTATCTGGATCATCATAGGACAGCTGCTCCTCCTCCTTCTCGATTTTCCTCATCAATTCCTCGGCCTCTTCATTTTGACTTGTCATAATATACGAGACACACAAATTGGCCAACACGATGGCGCTCACGTTCAATATGTTATCGTAGTGCTTCTTTACTATAGGCTCATAAAAGCCAATGGCTTCTTTGTATTTGTTTTCTTGCATGAACAGCACGTGAGCGACATTCAGCTTCCAGACATCGTGGTCGTTACAAAACTCC
Source organism: Sminthopsis crassicaudata (assembly GCF_048593235.1). NCBI lineage: Eukaryota > Metazoa > Chordata > Mammalia > Dasyuromorphia > Dasyuridae > Sminthopsis > Sminthopsis crassicaudata. Next base: position 434,105,999 of record NC_133619.1, on the reverse strand, counting down.
ACGGACTTGCGGAAGATTTTCTCCACCATGGGATAATTCTCGAGATTCCAGTAGATTTTGGCCTGCGCCATCAGCACCGGGATGTACTTTTCCAAGGTTTCATCGTACTCGTTCACCGCCTTCTTCACGGCCTCGTCGTCCCTGTTGTGCCTGGCTTCTTGCACTTGCTTGGTAAGTTTCCTCAGCTGCTCAGTCAGCATCCCCGCCAGCTCATCGAGCTTCAGGAAGGCCTCCTCGGGGGCTGTCTGACAGGTGATCATGGCGTCCAGGAAGTCGTAGAGATAGGGGGTCAGAAACTTATACGTCAGGTGGGCGTTCTCTGCCAGGACATCTGCGGCCAAGTCGAAGTATTCGTACTTGCAGTAGAGAAGCAGCAGGTTCCCAAAAGTCTCCGGAGGGAACGGGTTCTGTTGAAGCAAGAACTGCAGCTTTTCGAAGCCCTCCGTGGGCTTGGCGTCCATGTTCATCAGGGCCTGGTTGTGCAGGGTGACGGGGTCCAGCTCCTCCTCGGCTCTGGGCGGCATGTCGGTGAGGGCCTCCTGGGCGGCCTCGTGGTTCCGCAGCTGGTACTCGATGGCTGCTTTGAGGTTGAAGGCCTCCACCAGGGCGGTCTGGTGGAGCACCAGGGTGTTGCCGACGCTCCGCACATCGATGCCCTCCGTGGTCATGCCCACGCCTAGCTCAGGGTGCTGCCGGATGCCGCGCTCGATGATGTCGGCGATGTGCTTCAGGGCCGGGGCGTAGTGCCGGCTGCTGTAATAGGCCAGGGCCAGGTTGTAGGAGAGATCGGGCCGATAGCCCGAAGCCTGCAGAGCGGCCCCGAACTTGGCACAGGCAGCTTCGTACTGGCCCTCCTTGTACAGAAGGCAGCCCAGGTTGACCTGGCCATCGGGCTCACTTTCGGCACCGGCCTCATCGCCTCCTTCCCCACTCAGCAGCTGCTCCACCAGGCTCTGTGCCCCGGGCAGGTCCCCCTCGCTGTATTTGATGGCGGCCTGCAGGCGGAGCACGCGACCGTGGTAGGCAGGATTGTCGAGGAGCAGGAAGGCCACTCGTGTGGCCTCGGGATAGAGGCAGGCCTTGTAGAGGGCCTGGGCCTGGTACAGGCGGTACTGCTCCAGCTCGGGGTGCAGCTGTCCCAGCTGCTCGTAGCACTCGGCCGCCAGCGCGAACTCCTGCAGGCGGTAGTAGCAGTAACCGAGCAGAGACAGACCGGCCCGGCACCTCGGGCTCCGCTGCAGCTCTCCGCCCAGAAGCTGCACCGCTTCGGCGTACCGGGCGTCCCGGATAAGGCGGTACACCGCCGCAGTGAACTCTCCGTCCGGGATCTGCGCCCCGGTTAGGCCTGCCATCGCCCCCAGGATTGCTCCGCGTTGCCGTCTCCACGGCAACTGCTGCTAAAACGGAAACCGGAAACAAGAACTAAGCGACCTTCCTCCAGGACCCGGAAGTAAAAATTGTCTTTGTTCTAGTTGGGGATGATTTGGAATCGGAATTTCGCAGGTATTATCGATCGCTAAGTTGCTCGCTTCGCAAGATTCCTAACGCTTACGAACACGAGGGAAGATCCCTGAGCTTCTATCGAATGTTTCGCGGCTTGCACCACTTTGGCAGCGCACGGACTCCTGGGAAGATGAGTTTCCATCTCAGTAGTGGTGTATGCTGGGAGATGTAGTCTCTGTGGGTAGTTTTCGGGATCATATTGAGAAAGCTGGAGGCTGGGTCCACTTTATCCTATCCTTTGTTCCCCAAGAAGGCTGGGCTTCCTCTTCTTGTTTTGTGCACCCTCCTGCTCCGAGGCGATGGTCACAAGCTGCTTTTTTTTTTCTTGAAGGCAAGGAAAGTCCAGATTTTGAGTTAAAATAGATTAGATAAACCCTCTAATTTTACAGATGGGGAAAATGAAGCACTGAGAGGTTATCACTTTCCCAAAGTTGTACAGTTTGTAAGTGTGAGAGCTGAGATTCCAACCCAGAGCCCCTGCCTCTTTCCCCTGTGTAGTTCTCAAGCCTACCTTCGTCCTTGGGAGGACCAGCTAGTGTAGACATTCCCTAAGTGGGATTATTTTTGAGAGGAGAAAGCTTTTTTTCAAGGGTGGTGGCGAAATTACACTCAATCCCTTCCTCTATAAAATGGACTTGGCCAGTTTCTGGAGGCATCGCTTGATTCTCAGCTACCTAAGAATGCAGAGTGTGACGCTGCAGAGTTCGGAAATCACAGGAACCCGGATTTCGTGCTCAAAGGGCCCGTGGAAATCATGTACCCCGACCCCTAGTTTTACAAATGGCACAGAGAGAAGCCAGGTGGGCTGCCCCAAGTCCCACACAGTTTAAGTAGAATTGGAAATCTAGCGTTAGGTTTTAAAATTCCAAATCGAGTACTTTTTCCTCCGGCCCACACTGTCGGCTAACAGACCTTACACCCGATCCGTGCGAAGGACATAAAAAGACCTGGTTTCTGCCTCCGAGGTGTAATAGTGTTCCAGGTTTTATTGGGACTATAAAGTGTAGAAATGAGGAGGTTCTTTGTAGCGCTTGCTTTCCGCCGTGCATCCTCCGCTTAGAAGGGAGCCTGTTTTCAAACTTTTATGCGTCTAATACTAATAAAACCTAAGACCAACCTCGGGAGTTTTGCCCCACCCTTCAGAAAAGAATGACAGAATTAAAATCTCCTTCTCCTTTGTTGGACCGCAGGGTGGTATAGAAAAGTGTTTGGCTTGGAGTCCGAGGAGCTGAGTTTGAATTCCGGATTTTCCTGGTTATTTTATTTGTGTGGCCTTGGGCTAGGCGCTTAACCCTCTTTCTGCCTCCGTTTCTTCTGAAAGAAGTGAGGAAGTTAAACCAGATGACCTCTTAGGTTACTTCCAACTTAAATTGATGATTCAGTGATTATTTTTCCACTTCTCAGACCTGGTTTCACAAATATACTTCAACATTTGCCTGAGTCCTTTTTAATGTGGGTATTTCTTCTATAAGTACAGACCACAATACAGACATGCAATTTCATCTGGTTTTTCTTGTCTGCGTTCTTGTATAGATTTTCCAGAGAAGATAAACCCCGTGTTCTAGAGATCTACTACCAGCGTAATACACTGGCTCTCTATCTGTTAAGTGCTTATTTTTGCTATGTGACCAGCCCATCTCCTTGGCTAATCATTTTTTTACTTAGTGATATGACCTCTTATGTATGCATTATTAGTGAAAATATGCTGCAGCCACCATATATTTTTCAGTTATTTCTGGGTCACCTACAAGGTTGGTACTTTGGAGATGGTGATGTTACAAGATTAGGGCTTAAATATTTGTGTTTTTTAAATAGAAAGGATGAATTTATAGAATGGGAAAGAGCTTGGTAGTGTTAAAAGCACCTCACAAGTAGCTTTTTTTCCTATTCAGGGCCCAACTTGTCTTGTCCTATGTTTTCATGCATACACATATATACATAGGCAGACATAAACATATGCGGATACACAGATATACTTCCTTAATGAACTGACCATTCACATTCATGACCCATGGCAGTAAATATTTTTAAGATCTATTTAGTTCTTGTATGATTTGTTAGATCTCTTTCCAGTAATGACAAATTTCATTGATCAGGCTCTACATAGTTTAGGGGCTTGATTCAGTAACAGAATATTATCCAGGAAAGAGAATCTGAAGAATCTCACATTCAATAGGAAGCCTTTATTTTGTAAACCTCATAAATAAAAAAATATAAAATTTTTAACCTACAAATTTAAGAATGTCACCAATTTTGATAGACATTAGTGTCTTAGTAAGGATTCTCTTGATCATCTGAAAGAAACTGTGCCATGGATCATGGTTTCAAGTAAAAAAAAAAAGTCATGTACTTGATCAAAATTGATTATGAGTCTCATTCAGATTCATAACAAAAATTAAATTCTTAGAATGTTTTAGATATTAATTCTTAATAGTCTTATTCTTTTATCAAACACATGAAATAGCTGCTTAAGGCTGTAAATTTCTCATTAGGGACCCGATATATTTAACATCTTTTGTATAATGACCAGTAAAATACCATGAATAAGTAGGAGCTTAATAATATTATTTGAGGATAGTGAAATATCAGCAATAAAACAGTAGACTCATACCTATTGTTTAGATGGATTCATTGATGACAACTACCTTTTGGGAAATGAAATGAAACATTTTCATTTGGGATTGAAAAAAGGGCCATGCAAAAGATGACAATGGCATTTGGTTACTTCAGTAAAATGGAGGATAAATCATGAAACTTTCAGGACCCTAAAAGTTATTTCAATAGGAGATGAATGCTGACAATTCCTAAATCCTGAATCTGCTTTAGAAAAGGATGTTAGAATCCAATCTGTAAGTGCTAGGACTTTCAGTTTTAAGGGAAATTGATATGTAGATTCTTTGTTCCAAACCTTTGCAATTATAGTTGAACATTATTTGGTTTTGATAGCAGAAATTACATCTGCCTCTGAATTACAGCTGACAGAATTCTAGGGAATTAATGGTGGGTTGAAATTTAGTAGTTTTTAATGTTTTATCATAGACTTAGAACCCACTCATTTATTGCAATATTGTGACGGAGGCATAACTTTTCAATGGACATGTCACCTTATGCAACAAGAAAAAAAGGCTGTTGGGTCACTCTAATAATAAATATCACCTCATTTATATGGTGCTTAACATCTGTTATTTCATTTGATCCTCTCAATAACGCATTTTTCAAATGAAGTTGCCAAGAACAGACTGATTAAATGAGTAGCCCAAAGTCACACAGCTATTAAGGGGGAGAACAGAGATTCAAATATAGGTCTTCTGAGTCCCATTCCAATGTTTTGTTTGGCTTTTAGAAATAAACACCATGCTATATCTCAGTATGATATATGAGCATATAGAGTCACTGATATAATGAATTCAGTTTCTTTCTTCATACACAAAAAAGTATTAGAGATGTGTGCTTGTGAGTAGAATGAGTCAAAGAACCTTCCACTTTACAGATTTCAAAAGAGGAACAGAATAATTACACAATTCCCTATGAGTAAGTATAATTACAGACTTTGTGTTCTCTTCAGGTGAACTGACCACAATGTTCTGTCCAGATTTGACTATAGGTTTATTCCTAGTTTACCTGGAATATCAATCCCTTTAGGATTTTTAGTTTCTGAAAATTACACAGACAGATCAATTCTGTGCAATGTTTCTTGATGGGAGGAGAGTGGAGATTGGTAGGGGGATAGTTTTTATTTTATTTTATTTTTTTATTCCAGATTAGATTGTCTTTGAGTGACTTGGATAAAAATATCAATTTAAGAAAAATCATTACTTAAAGAATCCAAGAATTTCATTTGAAGGGATAGTAGCAGAATTTAACTTGGGGATCTCAGAACTTTTTCTAAAAAATATTTCAGTAGCTGTAGTTCAAAACAATCCATTTCATTTGTAGAGTATATTGTATTTTATACATTTAAAAACATTCTAAGAAGGGGTCCATAGCTAAAAGGGTCCATGACACAAAAGAAAGTTAAGAACTTTTTATACATACTTAGATGTAATTTAATTCAATCCATTTTATCCATGAATCCTCACTCTCCTCTACAGCATTTCTGACAGGTGGTCATCCAACCTCTATTTTAACCCTTCTAGCTACAGGGAACTCATTGCTTTATGTAACAGCCTATTTTTACATTAAACCCTTTCTCATATTGAGCCAAAATGTGCTTTCTATTAGCCCTAGTATTGCCCTCTGGAGCTACACAAAATAAATGCAATCCCTCTTCCAGATGACAGCTCTTCAAATATTTCAAGACAACTATCATGTCCCCCTTTAGTCTTTTCTTCTCCAGGCTAACTGTCCCTTGTTTCTTCAACTGTTCCAGTCTCTTCACCATCCTGGCCACCCATTTATTTAGCAGGCAGTTAGCCTCTCACATAATTACCTTGGGTACATTGCCATTAAATCAGGGCATAACAACAAGGCCTGGAAATGGGAAAATGACTGTTGTGGCTCTCCCTGGTCTTTCTCCCAGGTGGACCAAGTCGTTTTGTTGTTTTCATCTCCAGAAAGTACTTTGCTTCCAAATGGCTTCCTGTTTATGTAAAAGAGGCAAAATGACCCTTTGCTATTCTCACCGCCTGTTTAGTTCCTCCATTTCACATCCTTGTCTTTGTGACAGGGTATTTCTCTAATTGCAGCAGCTGAAGGGGATAGGAGGGAGGCTGTTCTGAACCTTCCTCCTTATTTCATCTGATGCTGCTCCAGAGACCTGGCTTGAAAAAAACAGGACATTCGGCATAGACAGATGGAGGGCAGGGTCATTTTCAAAATGAAATGAGTGCACAAATCACACTGTGAAATTGGCATGACCATCAATGCTGCTATGATAGACCAACTTTTATTCAGGCTCTGATAGGCAGTTGGGGAATATATTGTTTTTTTGGGAAAGAAGGCTCTTTAATTAATGATAGAAATTCTGTTAAGCGATAAATGAGGTGGAATATGATAAAATATCATAAAGAGCCATTTTGCTTCCAATAGAATCTTGATCAGGCTGAATCATTTATTGAAAAGTAAATTTATACTACTATCCACAGAAAAAGTAAAGTTGGTGGATGTAGCAAAATGATTCTCACTTAAAGAATTTTTCTTTTAGAAAAAGACTTTTGACTTATGTATAACATGAATGCTGATTGTATGGAGGTAGAAGATAATAAAATGTTGAGAGTTCTATCCTACTAGGATTGCAAACATAAATTTCTTTAAAAATAAGCATAGAAGCCATATGATGACTGTTTAAGATCATGAATGTTGGCTCTTATGTTAATATATCTGCTTGGCAAAAAGTGAGATGGTTAAGTCCCAGGTGACTTCTTGGCATTCTCTTTGGAAATTAAAAGATTATTTCCTCCCTCAAACTGTAGTAAACACTTTAGCTAAATATAATGCTTATAATATAAATATAATACTCCTTTTCTGAAAGCCAGACACTAGAGTCATTTTAATACTGTCCTTATTGCAGAAAAGCAGCAAGGTATCTTCTGACAAATTTCTGTTTTTAAATTATCCCAGAAAGTACCTTTTCTTTAGCCTTTGAAGTACTGTCTCAATCTCTTTAATGCTCCTCGTTTTTTTTTTTTGTTTGTTTGTTTGTTTTTGTTTTTTGTTTTTTTTTTGTTTTTTTAATCTTCTCTACTTTTCTTTGAAAGTGATGAAAACTCTAGATCCAAGAAAAAATGGCATGTAAAATCGAAAAAGGAGAATAAACTTGTATTCTCTGGATAATGATAGTTGATATTCACTTGTAGGAGCAATTATTGTCTTTTTTTAAAAAATGACTCCAAAATATATTTTCCCAAAAGATTGAAGCCAATTTGTATGAAAGAGTCAAGATTTCAGAAACCCAGTTAATGCTTACATGGAGAGAGAAACTTAACCTCATTATGAACTTAGCCTCCTTTGGCTCATGATTACAGTTTTATTAATATTTTAATTAGTAATATGTTTCCTTCTTCTCTCTTTCCTAAATAGATCTTGCTTTTGATCAAGCTGCTACTATTTGCAGGCTTATTATTGGGTCCCACTGCTGTATCAGAATTGCTTTCTTTCGCTGAGCATAATTGCATCTCGGTTTATAAGTAAGGGAGAACATAATGGTGTGGAGAGCTTCGTTTAGGGGGGAAAAAAACCCAAACAAAAAATAAATGAAGCCACCTCAAGACACTTTATTTATGTAGCATTTCCCTCCAAAGAGTTCGGACTGCTTTGCCCATATTGCCTCATTAATCCTCATAAGACCTCTGAGTTAGGTAGGCGATAAATATTGTTATCTCCACTTTTAAACTCGGGTCGGGTGAATCGCCTGAGCTCAGGCCGAGCCTGATGCAGGTTGCCTTGATCTGGGCAGTGGTGGGCCCTACTCTACCTCATTCCTTTTCTCCTGCTGGGCACCTCCTCTTTCCAGTCATTTGGATTGTCTCTGGATCATTTGCTGCAGTTTGTTCTAATAGGACGGGCACAATGGTGCAAGAATTTTAAAGTTTAAGCACCGGAGCCATTGTGTAATTGCGTGGCTGTCAGGGCGGCTGGCGGCTGCTGCAGTGAAGCGGGGCTCCTGTGTAATTGCCCATGCAAATTTGAGCAATTTATAATAAGGCCACCATAACCTAGCATTAAGCTGGAGCCTCTTCCACCTCCGGAAAACTTCGCAAAAATGAGGAGCAGTGCTTTTGTCATCTTGAAATTGCTCCAGTGACTTTAACTCTCACTGTACCCTTATCAGGTAGTCAAGCACAGAACTGAGCAGGAGAATGCTGGTTAATAGACTGCCCACTAAGACGAAGGAGAGCTGCAGTTTGTGTTGGGAGTCTGTAGCCTGCTTCCCACTTCAACCCCTAAATCACCCTGATTGCCGAGAAATAAACACTCGTCACTAGCAATCTTAAGCATTTTATTAAAAACCAAAGGTTTGTTTTGTTTTGTTTTTGTCTCATAAAGCAGTTTGTTTCCAAGTCTTTAAGATTGCATAATGATTACACATCAACCCTAGAAAATCATATAAAGGGAAGGAATTAAAATGATTCTAATAGACTTTTTTTTGTTCCTTTTGTGCAAAACCATAATTATGAAGTCAATCAGTGGCAATTCTTCAAAGTATTTCCAAAGAGAAGAAAATGGCAAAAGAGATGTTTATATACACTCATTGGGAATGAGACCAAAGACTAGTATGTTCTTTCTGAGACATGCCGTGTTTTGTTTTGTTTTAAAGGGAGATTGGTGGGATCCAGTTGGATCCAAATTGTTTGACAGCAAAGCAAGGTTTGTGGATTTAAAGTTTACACAGGAAATGAACACAAAGTTAAATGACCATCCTAAATAAGAATTTCATGGCATTTAAGTTCATTTACTTAAGAAAGCAAATATATCACCTATGTAGGAGGGCATGTGTCTGAAGACATCTACCTACCAAAAAAGACAAATTACATGATTTTCCACAGTCCTTCAAGAGTCAATGCTAAACATGCAAGTTCATTAGAAAGTAAATTGGAAAAGGTGCCCAAAATAACCAGCTGAGGAAAAGAGATTGGTGTTCCAACGATGTAAGCTTGTCATTAGGTACTGTTAAATTAAATTGTTCTTCGTGAAATTTTCCAGATTCTTTTGCCTCTGCCAATTTTATTTCTGCTGGAGGTTGTTTCAATTACAGCCCATGTAGGAAGTTTGTGGAATCTTTTTCTTCTTGTAGTCAAATTGTACTATCATATACTTTCTATTTCCTAATACATTCTGCTTTGGGGAGTTCTTTATTGCAAATGGCAGAACATGATATTGTGTCCTTCCAGAGTATTTTGAAGCAGAGTAAAACTTTCCCTGCAGTGATGATAGCAGGTTCTCAATTATATTTTAATAAAATGAAACCTTTAAAATTTTTTTCAATGAAAACATTTTTCTTTAAATTTAAACTTCCTATGTTGTGACAAGATTTTTATTCTGCTTGAAAGAAATTGTTCCATTCTGTTGATAACCTGCAATCCATAAAGTCAGACAAGGCAATAGATTTTAAATTAATTGTACTCTAAAGTGAAACTGCCCACTTTTTATTCATTTTCCTAAGGGAAGAACATTTTAAAAATATGATAAGCATAATGCTTTGAATGAATGAAGAAAATATTTAATGTTTCCTTGGTATTTAATATCAAATGCCAAGTAAGCAACAAAAATTAACATTTTATATTTTAAATTACTTTAAACTTGACAGTTTTCTTTGTAGAGACATTATACCCCAAATACATGAACATTCTCAAATTTTTCAGACGAGGAAAATAATTGAATGTACCCTTGATTTACTTTCTAAATTCACTTGCTAAATTTTGACAAAAATACCATATGAAATAAGTGGCAACTATTTTCTCATTTTGATTCCAAATTAAAGTGCCTTTTGTGGTTAATAGAAATGTGTTCAGAGATATGAAAATAATAAAACTGTTATATACCTAACCCAAGTGCCCTGTAATGAATGATAACCCTTTTTAAGCTTGTCATGATATTACTTGAAAATGTCATTTTTCAACAAATGAGTAATAGACATGATGGTTGTCATGAAGTACAATGAAAAAGATCATCTTGTTCTTGGAGTTGGTGTAAAGGACCTAGAATCATGAATTGTAAAAGTCAGAAGGGACCTTCAAGATAATTTCATCTAATCCTGCCATTCTATAGAGGAAAAAACTGGGGACAGTAGAAATTAAGGAAATGCCCAACATTATTCAACTACTAGAACCAGAGCCAGCTTAGAATTCTGCCCCCCCCCCCTTTTTTTCCTTATTGTCAGTCTACTGACTCTTCTATCATGTGGTGCAGTTCCTATTACACCATGACTGAGAGCCTCAGGTTAAAATGGGCAGCCATACCACCAGTGTCTAATATGATAAATTATTCTTTAGGGAAAGGAAGATGGAGTTATTTGGATGTTCTCACATTCAGCTCCACAGAAATTGTGACCCTTTTCATAGTAATCAAACAAATTCTGACCTAGGAGCAGACATATACTAGGAAAGCACAAGTTGGAAATTCTCTACAGAATAGCAAATAAACAAGATTAAAGGGTTGTAGTAACATTTACTGTAATGACTAATTTTTGCTGAAGAAATTTAACCTTTCTTTTCCTTGGAGAGATAAGGGGCTATGAATAGGGAATGTTGTATATACTGTCCCTGTTGTATATAGGGACAGTTGGTTTCACTGAAGTGTTTTTCTTTGTTACTGGGAAGGTTCAGTGAGTAGCTGGTGATGTCAATTGTGAAAATGACTAAAATACAAAAAAATAACATTAATAAGAAAACAATTCATCTCCATAATCTCCTACATTTTAAAAGATGACTAAAGAACTACCACTTTCATTTTATTTTAAAATTAAGAATCACAAAGGGAAATATTTCAAAAACCTTAAGGCCATTATGATTTTTTCCCCCTTTCTATCAACCACTTCAAGATTTCAACATTTAATCCTGGGTCACTGAGGTTGGGGAGCCTGCCACACTCCATTTCCACTGCTTTATGGCCACGAAGGAACAGACTCATGGCATTAGTCAGCAGTTTCTGAATTTTGACCCACAATAAGAGAGATACCTCAAGACAGGAGAAATAGATGGAGGCAATTACAAACAGCTACATGATTGATGGTTGACATTGTTAGGGCTCCACTGTATGGCAGGTTGCAATGGTGTTGAACTCCCCTTGCTACCAGTGGATGTTGCTATTGGCAACCGTGCAGTGAAGCCAATAAAAAGGAAAGGAAATGAGAGGAAAAACTCAACCTTGGTGAAGGCTGTAGGGTTTATCCTATAAATTATGTTACACTTAGCAATATGCAGCATCAATGTTCAGGAGAGCTACAGTACACAGAACTGCCTGCTTGCAGTATCAAATCAAACTATGGATCCTTTTTTTTTAATCCTTTGACCATAAAATACATGTTATATAAATTTGCTTTAGATGGACTTGCAGGAGTCTTTTTGGGCTATTATTTGTAGTAGTTGATGAAAACAGATGTGGGTTTGTCTCTGCTTCACGGGGAGTGTTTTTCAATTCCCTTTTGTGATGTAAACATGATGTAGCTCAATACCCATAAACACTTGCAGCAACTTTGAAAGCTGAGATAGGAGGGGCCGTTTCTAACTCCACCCACCTTTGTTCCTCACCTGGAGGAAGTAAGGCAGTCCTGCAAGAAGCCATTTTCCTTTACAGGGTGGCAGTTCAGAAAATGGGCGTAATAAAGCCCATAAATCTGAACGACCTCCTCTTACCTGCTCTATTGAGGCATCTTTTTACACTCATTTTCTCCTATAGTTTTTCTATCCTTCCCTGCTGAGGAAGTTGTAAAGGGTAGTCAGAAGAAGCATTATTATTATTATTATTATTATTTTTTTTGAGGTTTTCCATTTCTCCTCTACACAGCCTCTCCCTTTCTAAACCTTTTTCTTGTTCTGAGCTTCCTGATAACACAGCCTCTCCTTCAGTTTTAGGGCAGACATTCCTTTTCTTTTTCTTTTCACTGCCTTAATGCTCCTCACCTTCCCCTCCCCCCACTTTTTTCTTGTGGATTAATGGAAAGAGCCCCAAATTTCAAATCACAATCTGGGAGCCCATCCTTTTCTAAGCCTCATTTCCCATGTCTGCAGAATCCAGACAGTGATACTTGGCACTCAGTGTTGTGAGGAAAAGCTTTACAATACTTAAAAAGTAAAAGTATAAATGTGAGCTGCTCTTGGGCTTTTGTTACATAGCCTATTTCTTCACCTCTGGTCTACATAGATAATTTGTTTATGTGCCTCTTCATATGATCCTGCCTCCCCTTAATTAATTTCTGGCTACATTGGGAGTATTACCTAGTTCCTCCACTATCTGCTCTCTTTCCTTAAACCTTATCTTTTATGCCCTGTGATATTCTGAAAATGTAAAAGAGAGGTGGTATAGATCAGTAAAGGTGAAGATGGGCATAAGTAAAATTGTAAAAACCCGATAGGATTTGAGCCAGCTCTGCCCTCTCATTTTACAGATGAAGAAACTGAGATCCAGAGCTCAGATGAGTTGCCCAAAAATGCACTGCTGATCTAGGACTAGAATTCATGACTAGGATCATAGATTTAGAGCTGAAAATAACCTAAACTAGTATAAAATTTTGTATTTTTACATATGAGGAAAGTTAAACCCTCAGAAACTGAATTCTCTAAGATTTACACAGGAAATAGAGGCTGGCTGGAAAAAAAACCTTTCATTTTTATAGATGAGGAAACTGACCCAGGATAAGTTTAATGACTTGTACATGTTCTTATATGTAATACCAGAAGGTGGATTTAAAACTGAGCCTCCTGACTTCAGAAGCAGTGTTCTTTCCATTATACTGCATTGTGTCATGATTCTCAAGCCTCCATGATGCCTTTCTTTGTTCCATGGACAAAACATCCAGCTGCCTTAAGAGTGTTTGTTATAATAGCCAATTCAGAAGTTCAATGTTAAAGCTCATGCAACATAGCTAGATGTTTTGAAGACAAGGTAAATTTTAGGAGCTTACAAAGCTGGCAGAGTCAAACTGAACAGGCTTCATTCTTTCTTGTTAAAAGTGTATTCCCAGCCCAGACTTTTGTGTTAGCCCTCTGTGCTATACTAGAACAAAACAAATCCCATTGATCAGAAAGCTCCATGTAGTCATTGCCCTGGCTGGATGGTACATAAGGCCCATTCTATTTCCTGTGAAATTCCTATCTCTCCTGAGAAAACAATTCCAAAAAGAACATGACCCATTTATGCGAAATCCAGATTGTGAACTTCAGGGCTATAGATTTCCTTTCCATTCATACTTTAATTAAAGTCCGTTAATCCTCTTCTCCTGGGAGGAGGCACATTCTACTGTGAATATTGAATAGGGCAGCTCAGAATGCAGGGCCCGCAATCCCCATTCTGTGTTATTACTTTATAAACTGACATTGGCCAAACAAATTTACTGCATTCTTACTGTGGATTTCTTCCGGGGGTTAACTGGCACAAGTCGAAGCTTTTAAAGGTAACATTCTTTTTAAAAGAGTATCCAAGATAAAGTATTCATTCTAAAAGCCCTAAGCAATCACAAAGAAGCTTCATTGTTAAAAAAAAAAAAAAAAAAATCTGTAAAATACAAAGGAAGGTCCTTGGCACATCCTGGCATAAAAAAGGAAAATAGCAAAAGCAAGCAAAGAACAGAAAAACAGGCAGTATTTAGCTTGTAACAAATAGGAGCATGATAAATAAACAACATCATAATTCTGCACTCCCTTAGCTTCTTGTGTAAACACTGACCAACCCACCTGTGTTCCAATCATTGCTTTGAGTCAGAGACAATTTTTTCTGTCCCAGATGCTGTGATATGGATATTTTCTGTACAGCAGCAGTGGAAAGATGACCTTCTCATCTACAGCATTCTCTGTGCCTCATATCTTCCCATATTATTCCAGATCCACTTGCTGTTCAGAATGACTAAACCCAAAGGTGAAAGCCATTTCCTGGTTAATGGGATCAACTCCAGTGCTCCAAGATTGTCTATGGCAGCTTTAAAAAAAATTTGCAGCAAAGCCAAAGAGAGCCTTTTGAGAGACAGTCAGTTTGAAGTGGCAACCTATGGAGGTAGTAGCCTTAACTGATATCTTCCACTGACATAGTGAGGTTAGAAGAGGAAGGTGGAGAAGGTATCTGAGAAAGCAACATTTTCTGGTGCAGCTCTTCCCATTTACTTCTATTCACAGCAATAGAATCCAACATGGGCTTCAATTTCACATTTACTTTTACTAAGGCCTAAAAGAGATTAAAAAAGATGGGAAGAGGGAGAGGGAAAGGGGTTGGAGGTTTGTAGGAGAAAAAGAAAACCACAATTATTGATGTAATTTTTACCAGAAAACTGGCTATAAGAAACATAATTCGTTGTGATGTTGGTGAACATAATTTTTGAGTAACTAGTAATAAATAAGTATTTTGGAGTGTGTAGTAGAAGACATAGTGGGCTAGCCTCAGAGTCAGGATGTCCTGAGTTCAAGATTCATTTCTGAGTCATACAGGCTGTATAATCCTAGGTAAGTGACTAAACCTTTCAATGTCCTCTTGAAACTTGGAAAAGTCCTAAATTGCAGAATAGCCTGCATTGGTTAAAGGAACATGAGCTTTCACTGATGAAATCACAGTCCAGACCTCCCAAATTATTGAATAAGTGGTAGTAAGTATGTGTGTAAGATTCACAGTCTAGTATAGGAAGCAGTCTGCCAACAGGAGCTTCTGAAGCAGGGAAAGAATGAAAGTCAGAGGCTTGCTCCTTTTTCTAAGACTAAGAAGAATGCATTTTTAATCCACTATTGTTCCCTCTAGTCATGTTTTCTTTTACTTTAAATTGGTGATGTCAGGTGACCTCTAAGATAAAGTCATAAGAATATATATATTCTTTGACTAGTAAAATATTAAAAAGTATTTATTAAGCCTCTCTTTTGTAACAGTAGGAATAAAATCATCTTAGCAAATTGCACAGATAAAGATGGCTCTCTTCCCATCATTTTCTGGACAGCATGGTAGGAGATAAATAAGAAAGACTTTTATGACAATGTTATCCTTTTGAAACATAGCTAGGATTAAAGAGACAATGATAGTATTATTATCTGGGCTTTTAAAATGTATTGATAGGGGGATGTTTTTATAACAGTAATTCATGAATAGATCAAATCAAGTGAAAGCTTGCAGATCCTTGGACATCTATTTCTGTTGGATGCTATTTTCAAATTAGAAGACTCTTAATACCTTATTGAAATAGGAAATCTATACATTCACATCTCTCACATGTATTTAGTGTCAGGACACACTATATAACTAGTCATAGAGAATTATACTTTTACATAAGATGCTTCAATATTCCTAGCACTTAAAAGGAGTCAATTCATTCTTGGATCAGAGATACAATGTATAGATTAAATGGTTCCTGTTTTCACAGATCTTACAATCTAGTAGGGGTATAAGACATAAAAGTAATTAATACAAAATAATGTATCATAAGGTATGCATATAAAGTACTATAAGATCTGAGAAAATGAAAGTAACGATTTTCATTTCAAGTCAGGAAGAGAAGATTGTTTGATCTAGACTTTTAAGGAGGAACAGGATTTACATGGCCAGAGTTTGGGAGAAAATCCAAAGACAGGAAAGTGTAGGATGAGTAGAAGGAGGGTAGTCTAATTTGGAATGAAAAGTCATTTGAAATTAGGTGCAATGATTAATATTACTTTTTTTTTTTTTTGAGGGCCTTGAATGAGAGACATGAACTTGATGGGATAAAATTTAAACATGAAATCAAACAAATTCAAAACATGAATTTCAAACCCATTGTTTTTTTTCCTGTAGCCCTGTTTTCTTTTGCTTTTACCAGGTGATGCCAAGTAATCTTCAAGATGACTTCCAAAAGATTAGCCAGTATAATATCAACAAATGTTTATTAAGTACCTCTTTTGTGTCTTTTGTAGCAGTAGGAATAAAACCATCTGAGTAAATTGCTCTCTTCCCACCATTGTGGCGTGTGTGTGTGTGTGTGTGTGTGTGTGTATGTGAAAAGTTATACTTTGTGTAACTCTGATGTAGTAGATAGAGTAGATAGAAATGTGGTTTACTAAATAGATTATTGAATCTGGATCCAGGAGAATCTGGGGTCTGTAACACTAGTTATGGGACATTGAGAAAGACATCTATAAAAGGAAAATAATTGTATTTCTATTCCCTCTCTTTCAGGTTCACAGGTTGAAAGTGTTTTGCAAATCTTAAAGCACCATATAAATGTAAGTTATTTTTTATTGTGCCTATGGCTGTGTATAAATTTTATTTGGCAGTAATATAGAGAGTGGAGGTGAAAAGCCATTCACAACTCTAATCCACTTGAGTGGCTTGGAAATGTCTTGTGATATCTTTAGAGGAAAGAAAAAAAAAAAACAACTTGGAATATACTTGGTATATCTGTCATTTGTATTATCAGGAATCTTATAGGAGAATTTCTGAGGTAGAAAATCCTGTATAAGACAGGATCTTTGCCCCATAGTAAAAATAATTATAAATGGGTTTTTGTGAACATAATACAGAGGGTGCAATTCACAGAGGGACAAGAAGAGAGGAAATAAATAATATGTTAAACATGAAAAATTGCATAAATTCTTGGTGCAGTAGATAGACACAATATGGGTAGCTAGGTGGTATAGTGAGCCGGATTTGGACTTAAGTAGACCCGAGTTCACATCTAGCTCAGTCAGCTCTGTGACCCTAGTCACTTAACCCTGTTTGCCTCAGTTTCCTCATTTGTAAACTGCACTGAAGAAAGATATGACAAACCACTCCAGGATCTTTGCCAAGAAAACCCCAAAAGGGATCATAAAAAGTCAGATCCAACTAAAAAAAAAAATTAAACAACAGATAAAAACATTGCCCCTAGATGTGAATTCAAGCACAAGATGTGAATTCAACATTTCCTTCAATGGTACTTCAACCTTTTTTAATCTGTAAAATAAGGGTATAGAAGAAGATGGCCTATCTCTTTTGGCTCCAGATTTATTCTGATATGACTTTAATATGCTTGCCACAATCACCTGTGTTCTTGGAATATGTGACATTGTTGTTGGCCCTAGACTTATGATTAGAAGATTTTTTTTTGAGAATTAATAGACACACATTTTTCTAGACTGAGCTTTGTGAGCACAGAGACTGTTGTCATTCTTGGGTACTATGAAGTCCTTGTACATGGTAAATATTTCGTAAACTTTAGCTGAGCACATTATGGATCAATAAATATTCTGTGTACTGAGAAGGAAAATACTGAAGATTTAAACTACTAAGGGCATCAAGAATGTGTTGACTTCTATCATCAAACTAGAGTAAATGCTCATAGTCCAAAATTTCCTTTATAAATTACTTTCCTCAAGGAAGGAATACTGGGAATGTTCAACCCACCCTTTCTAAGGCACATTGCTTTCTGAAACTTTAAATAAATAATGCATTACTGAGAGAGTGTGATACCGACAAGCATTAGGAAAAAGTAGGAAAAGTAACTAAGAGAAGGACATTCCTCTCACTGCATCCCTTGGTTCCTGGTTGAATGAGTAGTTGGAACTCTGAAAGCGATTCATTTTTTCCGCATTGGTGACAGCCAATTCCTCTCATTTCTATAGTAACAGACTGTACCCCTAATCGTAGGGATGAGCCTAGAAGTAGTCCATTACTCACAAGGGAGATTCAGGATTTAATAAATATCACTCATCATCCTCCTCATCCTCATCTATATCAGAGCTATTACTAGGAAAAAAAAAAAAACAACTCAAAGAGCATATCCAGTTACTGCCAATAGCAACATCATTCTATATAACATTATTATTATTATATTATCTATATAATATTATTGTATTATTGACCACTTCTTAGCTTACTATGAGTGTGATCTGGAACAAAATTCTTAATTTCTGTGTTCTTAGTTTCTATATCTATAAAATAAAGGGTTTGGACTAGAAGGCCTCTGAAGTGTAATAGCTCCATGATCTTGTGATAGAAGTGAGTACTAGGTTTTTTAAAGAGCTCAGGAAGGAGCAGGTCAATCAGTGAATACTGATTGCCTACCAGATGTTTCATTCTTCCAAAAGGAGTTAGAAACCTGTACTGTGGAAGAATTTTGTTAGACAAAATCATTTTTAAAAACTCATTAAGATATTTTTAGTGATTGCAAAAAACTGTTAGGAGAATACCTGAATTTTGTGATATGCAGGCTAATGAAGAACATCCCTTGGATTGAAATGAACTTCAAAGCTAGGGAAAATCCCAGGTTATCATAATGAAAGAAGTATCTCTTCAGTTCCACTTGGCCTAAGTATAGTATTTGCTGCAAACAAATAAAAAGGATTCCTTTTCTCCTAACAAAGAAAAGCATCTGTTTTATAACTTGAGTGTACATGTACTTCTTTTGAAAAGAAAACACAACTCTCCCTTCCTTAGGTTGTAATTGAAATTCCTTTTATTTCTGTGAGAAATACTCACCACAAACATTTTCTGCACTCTCAGTAGAAAGGTCTTCATTCAGACATTTATGTGATACGGCAACTGCCACTGCTGGATTTAGTATAGTTTGGCACATATTGCTCTTCTTTCTGATCAAGTCTTTTAATTAAACTGACTAGGATAATTCCTATGGAAATTAGTGTTTATTTAGTTTCAAGCTACAAAAGCATTTCTCTAGGATTTTTTTTTTTTTTTTTGATCTCAGGAGTACAAATTGGAATTTTTTTTCTTCTTAAAATGTAATTAAAAACTCATTTGATTACTATATTTCTGGCTCTGTTTTACTTATTAAATTCCTGTAATCAGTTTTCTTTTATGAAGCTGCTGGGAAATGATCTCAAAAGCAACACATTTTTCTCTTTCTTGGCAGGTTCCTGAGCATTTACTGAATTATATTCATAGCACCTGGCCATGATTCGAATTAATCCACCAATTTATTCTTTAAACCGTTTTTAGTTTATTTGGCTCTCCCCCAAATAAATTTCTTTACTTTTATCTTGGCTCTTTGTTCTACCAGTCATTTCTCTCTTTGTTGAATAAAAATACTTTGGAAGAGTACTTTCTCATTTTCTTTTTTGGTTTCTCTTTTTCCTCCTTCCCTTCCCTTTCCCTTTCCTTCTTTTCTTTTCTCTTTCCCTTTCTTTTTTTTTTTCTTCCTTTATCTCTTCCTTCCTTCCTTCCTTCCTTCCTTCCTTCCTTCCTTCCTTCCTTCCTTCCTTCCTTCCTTCCTTCCTTCCTTCCTTCCTTCCTTCCTTCCTTCCTTCCTTCCTTCCTTCCTTCCTTCCTTCCTTCCTTCCTTCCTTCCTTCCTTCCTTCCTTCCTTCCTTCCTTCCTTCCTTCCTTCCTTCCTTCCTTTTCCTAGACTATTCTTTGTGTGGTAACCAGACTAATCTTTCTTATGGCTATGCTATTCCCTTGCTCAAAATATTTCAGTGGTTCCTTCTTACTTAGTACCTGGCCTGGAATTTTAAGGCCTTTAAAATCTGGCAGATCCCTTCTTTTGTGGCTTATTTCAGATGATTTCTACCCACTTATTCTATGCCCCAGCCAAAGTGGACTGTTTAGCATCACTCAGACATCCCCTGTGTTTATCTATCTTCCTGTCACTTTGCTTTTGATGCTTTGTGCCAGGAAAATTCTATAAATAGTATAGATGGTGACAAAGGCAGAATTTGAATATGGGACTTCTGACTTTACTATCAATCAGAATCAACTCCTTCAGGAAGCTTTTTCTTAACTTCCCAAGTTGGTACAATCTTTTCCCTTTTGGGCATCCCACAGCACTTTATTTGCATTTCTTTTGTGTATACATGAGATATCTTATAAATTCCACAAAGTCAGGGTCATGATTTAGTTATTCTTTATATTTGCCCCATCACGTGACACAGTGTTCTATATACAGTAGGGACTTACTAAATGCTTGTCAACTATTGACAGCAAAATTTCATCCATTCTTAAGAAACTTCCTATTTGGCTCCCATTGAGGGAGATGCCCTAATTAATACCATAAAAATGTTTCTTACTTTGAGATACTTCAAATTTGTTTTTTAGGTTTTATTAATCTTATACTAAATGAAAAAGAAAATAGAAACTTGTCAACTGACTTAGTTGTTTTCCTAAGAACAAAATATGAAGGTGTCTTTTTCATTTAAGTGACATCTCCCCTGATCAGAATTCTTGCTGCTTAAAAAGAATTTAATTATATAACAAAGGCTGTCGCCTCGTCCATGGCTGAATGACTATAAGTAGGGGAGGAAAAGAGCCTTCCTCCCAAACCACAGCATTTCCCCTCCTCTTCCTGGGGACATATAAGAGCATAGAAAGCCTATAGGAGAATTCCCACTACTACTCCAAGACATCTCCCTTTTAGGAATATAAAACGTAGCATCAGAGTGCTCAAGTATAGGACTGGCAGATGTCTGTAGAACTACACAAGAACCAAGGAAAGAAAGAAAAGGGAAAAACAAGTCCTAGTTTTTTTCTATCTCATTCTCATTTTCTAAATAAAATGATAATTTACACTTATATTTAAAGTTTATGAAAGAGTTTCACCTTATCTTTTTTGATCCTTACAACAACCCTGTTGAGGTTCCTTTTTTTTTTTTTTTTTTTTTTTTTTTTTTTTTTTTTTCCCTAACAAAATGCCCAGGGTCACACAGCTAGGAAGTGTTAAGTGTCTGAGGTCAAATTTGAACCCAGGTCCTCCTGACTTCAGGGCTGGTGCTCTCTATCCACTGTGCCACCTAGCTGCCCCAAGGTTCCATTTTTACATATAAGAAAACTGAGGCTGACAGAAATTAAATAATTGCCCAAGTAAGTGTCAAGATTTGGATTTGAAGTCAGATTTTCCCTACTTCGATTTTAGCACTTAGAAAGTATGACATGGAGCTACTCTTAGAATTGCTTGTAACTATTAGTTGGTTTATTTTATCTTTTACCTGTAAATCTCAAAACCTGCCAAAAGAGGCCAAACCACTGACTGTATTTGCAACCAAAGGATCTGGGTTTAAATCCTTGCTCTATGCTTCCTACTTATTTGTTCTAGACCAAGTGGGTCTCAATCTTCTTGTTGGCAAAATGAAGTGATTAGACTGAATGATCTCAAAATTTCCTTCTGTCTCTCTAATCATCTTATATAAGTTAGGAAGATATGAACTGATGTTTTTCTTAGAAAAGTCTTCAGGTGGATTGATCTTGAAATGTGACACTTTTGAAAAATCACAAAGTAGAGATAATTACTTTTGTTAGATGTTTGTCTTGGGAGAAGTATGGATCTATAACATCTTCTAGATTTGTTGACCTTGCTTGTAGCTCTAACTTTGAATTTAGTTAGTGCCATAGTAAAGTCCATGTATAATCAGCACTTTTCTTTCTGGATGCTCACAAACTTTCTCTTTAGTATTGTACTCTAGAAATTTGCTGACATGGATTCATTAAGAGCAAGTCACATTGGACTTACCTAACTTCTTTTTAGAGAGAGTTAGGAGACTACTTGATTCAACAAAATTTAAAAAGTGCCTGCTATGAAGAAGTAACGTTAACATACTATTTTATTCCTTAAACTGTTTTAATTTATTTGGTTTTCCCCCCAAACAAATTTCTTTAATTTTATCTTGGCTCTTGTCTCTCCCTTTGGAAGAGTACTTTCTTATTTTCTTTCTCTTTAAACTTAAACTTTTTCTACTCATGACCCATTTTCACTTGAGAAATTTTTACATGACCCTAGATATATAGATACATAATAAAATGCAAATCAAACATTGATAATAAATCATAATTTTGCCACTTCTACATTCAATAATAAGACCCCATATAGGGTTGTGAACTACAGTTTAAGAAGTTGGTTGCTTGACAATGGGGTTACAAGGACAAGAAAAGAATTTGGTCTTCAAGGACCTTTCATTCTTCTATGGGAATACATCATGTGCACAAGAAAGAGAAAGTGCTAATAGTAGAAAATCAGGAGAAGCCTTATGGCAGACATAGTATTGACATGGACTCTGAAAGAAGATAAAAATGCTATGTGGCAAAGGTAAGTAGAGTGTGTATTATGGATATAAAAGACAACTTTAGCAAAAGCATTAATGTAGGAAATAGACTGTTATTCCTAGGAAACAATTAATGGGCAGCTTAACTGGAACATAAGATTACATGAGAGAGAGCAATATAAAATAAAACTGGAAGCAAAGATGAGAGCCAGATTGTGGAAGTCATGACAGGTTGAAAATTCTGTATTTTATCCTAGACTAATGATGAGGATGAGGATGATAATCAAAGCTAGCATTTTTATAGCACTTTAAGATCCAAAAAAGGCAAGAATCTCTTTTATCAGAATTCCATGTATCAGGAAGAGTCTAGTAGAATTATTTTGTGAAGGCAGAATGCCTTCCTCATACCCCTGAAATTACAAATAGGTAATTACTTGTTTGGTCTACATAAGAAATTTATACCAGTCCTGAAAGAAGTCAGGCATTAAACATATTGGGGTACATCAGCAGGTCTAGCAGCAGACAGCAATGTAAAGTTTCAAACCACAATCTTTAGCTCGTCAGAGAAAGGCCACTGAAATGGTCAGGGATCCAGAAACATGGCTGAATCACACAGTTCATTAGTTTAACCAAAAATTGTAACTAAACTTTCTCTAACAATGCTGATATCAATTTTATAGTAATCATTTGAGATTTTTTTTTCATAAAAACGGTAACCAAGATCTGTTGAGTATAATGCCAGCTAGAATAAATTTAAGATTGGTAATAAATAGAAAGAAGAAAGAACAGAAGTCTGGTATGATTTATTGAAGAAATAAAGGTCTAAGTAAAATTGTAAGAGACAAGGAGAAAAAAAGCATTCCTAGTAACAAGAAAATAGCTACTACATACACTAGATAGGATGATGGCTCTGCTGATGGTTGTTCTGGCCTGAAGTCCAATAGCAGCTCCTATCAAGAAAAGTTCTTTCTCTTTCTGAGTTGGTACTGAATGGAAGTTAGGTGAACAGTCAGAAAAAACAGAATGATTAGTAAGATTCATGGGAATGATGACAACTAACACAAATGGAAATGATTGCTTAATGCCCTAAAGATGAACAAAGCAATCTCACTATCTCAGACTGTATTTTCATATTCACTGAAGATTTAAGCTGGAAGGAAACTTAGTAAGAAGTAAGAAAAAGTAGAGATAAAGAGTGGGAATTTAGAATTTAACCTTGATTCTTTCCCTATTTTACATTTTTCTGGGCAAGAAAGAAGGAACCTGAGATTCAACAGTCGTTAAAATATTATCATTATGGTTCTCTGCTTTAAAACATAGCACAAATGTGAAAAGTAAATACATTTATCCCCAACACTAAAGTTACTGTCTTTTCTTGTCTTTCCACTTCTTCCCTTCTTTCCTCCCTTCCACTAGCAAAGAAATAAAATTACTCAGCCATTGTCTGGGGCTCAAAAGCTGCCAAAAGTAAGAATTTTCCCTCAATTCAGTTTTTCATTCATGATTCAGGCCTGAATCTGGCCCAGTGCTATGCTCATCATTTGGTTAGGAAGCCACAATTGACTACAAACCTTATTCTTGGGACTTTGCTGACATGATGGATGATGCTGATGTAGAAACAAGGAAGTAAACAAAGAGAAAGGCAAGTTCATTAGACACACAGAAAATGCCAGGGCTATTGCACCCTGTTGGGGAAAAAGTAGGGAGGGGGGAAGGGTTGTGGGAAAGTCTACCAGATTCAAAATACATTTACCTTTGAGGTTGAAAAACATCCAACTGTATCTTAATGCCTTATAGCATTTCTAATAAGAAGGGTTTTATAATCAGAAATTAGCTGAGTTGGCATTTTTCTTTTAAAAGTCAAAGCAGAAGCCTTTCTGGCCTTCTGTAATTGAATTATTTCTTCAGGGTTACCAGGAAAACTCATTGTTTTGTTTTTCTCCCCCAGGGAAGTAATCAAAAACAAAGATAAAAGATACAGCACATTGTAGAGGAAAAATTAATTTAGTTCTAAAAATGGATCAAATGTATGATGAAATGTAGAAATAGGCTTGAAATTCATCCAAATAGGTTTTTGGAAGCAGCATTCTTTTTTAGAAGAATCAAAGTTTACGTAAATCATGCAAAACACACCACCTAAATTCCATTTAATGATTAATTTGTAATATAGATAATTGCAATTCATGTTAGTCAGTTGAAAGGAAGGAAGTTCAATTGCACTCTCACAGGATACCTGGATCTCACAGAAGCAAAAGAACCTTGGAGTCATTAAGTTAAACCCTGAACAAGGAGACCTGCCTATCTGAACAAGAATCTCTTCTATAGCATATCCAATAATGTATAGTAACAATCCAAACTTTGCTTAATGTTTAGTAAGGGTAAAATGTTTTCTAGAACCTCTCAGATAAGTAGATCCATAGCCATGCTATCTTTTTTTGCCTTCTTCCTTCAGCTGACTGATAAGAAGAGGTAGTAAGTAAATGACATTGACAAAATGGTCCATACTCTGCTTTCTAGTCCTACCACCTAATCATTCTTTTTTGAACAATTCATGAAGAAAATCAAAGCTGATTTCTCCTTTCTGAGTATGAATTACAAAAAAGCCTAATTTTATTTTGCATTGTGGAAGGATAGCTATCAAGTATGTGGATGGTTGGGGTCAATGGCTAAAAATGAGCATTAAAAGGGTGGAATGCCCCCCAAATTTCTTTGATAATGAAATCAGAGAAGGTGGAAAAAAAGCATTCAAGCAACACCAAAGACAGTTTCATCTACAGTAATATCTCTATTACAGAAGGTGAATTTCAAAAATCCATTTTATCATTAGAAACTTTTTTTTTTTTTAACCCAAGGTAGATTTAATATAGGAAGCAAAAAGATGCCTTTGAGACTTTTGGAAAAAGAATTTTCATACATGCTCTAAATTTAAGTCTTATTAACCAATAAAAATTTATTAAATGTCTACAATGTGCCAGAAACTGTTTTAAGAGCTGGAGATACAAAAGAAGACAAAAGACAGACGTTACCCTTAAGGAGTTTGCAATCTAATGAGGGAAGATAACATGCAAACTAATATATGCAAACAAACTATATTCATTATAAACAACAATATACACATATGTACACACCCATACATTATGGTTTTCTCTACAATCCTGTTGTCCCATTGGGCAGGGGTACAGGGTGAGGAGTTTGGTGATAGGCTAGCAGGTGGGCTTGACTATGACTGGTATGATTTTATAGTTCATAGGATCATATCTCATATAAAGCCCTTAGGATAACCTATTTTATTTGACAAGAAATAAGCACCTGGGAACATTAACAACTTACTCAAGGTCCCAAAGATAGAAGACTTAAGAGTCAAGATTTGAATTCATGTCCTCTGATTCTAAAATCAGTGTTCTTTTCAGTAAAGCAATTATATGGGAGACAGGAAACAGAGCTCTCCTGTTGGTATTCCTCTCCCTTCCCCAGATTTCTGCCCTTTGAAGCTCAAGGTTATATATAAAAAATTAATTTGCATTGAATTGTTAAAGGATATCTATTAACTACCCCAACAGGCTTCCAGCAGTTTCACAACCTATTTCTCAAAATAAAGTAGCAAAGAATAATTTGTATTCTATTGAGCAAAGAGGCAGTAATTGTGGCTTCCCCATAATTTATGAAGTAGAAAAATAAAAAAGGAAACACAAAAACTTAGAAGGAAACACACACACAAAAGCATTGTCGCTTTAAAAAGTGTGTCTAGTATTTATTACATAATTTTTTCAAAGAAAGTAAACAGTATGAAGTGGAAATTCATGGTTTTATATTGAAGTCTCTTTTTTATGTTGTGTAGTAAATGTGGCCTTTTTTGGTCTTTTTTGTATTTAACTTCAAAATGAATAAAAACATTTAAAAACAATTTTGTATATGTGTATGTATATATATATATATATATATATATATATATATATATATATATATATAACAAAATAAGACATCATTATCATCAGATTTTTCTACAGAAGAGATTTATTCTTGGGAGGATTTCTTTAGGTATCACAATATTTCAGTTTTGCATGAGGCCAGTTATGCTTGTTTGGAGCTACTTCAGAATTGGTATAAAAATGATTTTCTGGGTAATCATTGGGCATAATAACCCAAGAAGTTCTTTATTCTTTAGTAATTCAAAATTCCTATGGGCTACATATTGACTTAGTTTAGAAATGTAATGTTATTATGTTTTATTATATTTTTAATCTATTTTTAAGACATTTCCCAATAATATTTTAATCTCATTTGAATCCGTGCCAAATGGTTTACACCTCTGCTGTGGAGCATGGTTTAATGAAGTGAGATCCTGGAAACAGAAAAATGAACAGGCTATTATAGTAGTCCAGGTACATGCTTATGAATACCTGCACTAGAGTAATGCTTTATAAGTGGAGAGTTTATAAGTAGAGGGCAGATATAAGAGATATCATTGAGGAAGATATAAAATGTGGCAACTTCAAGAGTATGGAAAATGGTAGAATGGAGGATGACTCCCACATTGTGAAGCTGGATGACTCTTAGCATTTCCTCTTTTTCAGAAAAGAGGAAATTTGGAAGAGGTCTAGGTCTGAAAGAAAATGAGTTCAGTGTTAGTACATGTTGAGATTAAGATACCAAAAGGCCCCCCAAATGAAGATGTTCTGCATGTCACTGTGTGAGGGGCATTCTCTGGATTCCCAAAGGCTATGCTAACAAAAGAATAAACTTCCAGGTTTTAAAACACTAGAAAAGTTTGAGTAAAAGCCCCACAGTGAACTCTTTATCTGAACTTTAAGACTTTAAAACAAGAGATGTTTTCTTTTTTCTAAGGCATTGAAGAAGTTATGATAAAATAACAGATCTTTCAAAATATTGAATTAATAACTGTTAGACAAAAAACTAATTTTCCTAAGATTACAATTATAATAGTGAAGTTATGATTGTGGCTTGCCAAGAAAACCCCCAAAAGGGGTTATGTCTAACAAAGAGTTAGACATAACTGAAAAATGAATAATAAGTTAGGACAAATTTCTTCTGAAGAAATAAACATTATTTGTGTTTTGTATGTGTATGTATTTATATATGGACATACACATATGCATAAACATATATTTATACACATAACCAATGAGAGTAATGTGTCTTTCCTTGTAGGGAACTTTGGAATGATGGCAAAAGTTATTAAAATTCAGAATTCTTTAAAAAAAAGCATCAGTCTACTAAAGGGGAAGTTTCAATCTACTCATTTCTAAAATCTGGATTTACATTTGGAGGATTATCTGAAGCAAATACACCTCATCCAAATGAGATACTAAAGGGTTCAATGATATTATTATGGCCATTTTACATCATCTTAATAACAATCATCATAAGGACAAAGTGCTTTGTTCACTAGTGTTTCCAAATAGTAATAATAGTTACTTAATAACAAGTAATAAATAAGCCCTTAATAATAAGATAGGGTTAATTATCAGTAAGGGGAGTTGCTAATCAGCCAACATCA
This sequence comes from Sminthopsis crassicaudata, assembly GCF_048593235.1. Lineage (NCBI taxonomy): Eukaryota > Metazoa > Chordata > Mammalia > Dasyuromorphia > Dasyuridae > Sminthopsis > Sminthopsis crassicaudata. Next base: position 434,078,411 of record NC_133619.1, on the reverse strand, counting down.
TTTCCCAAACAATTTGGTGGCATTTTATTAGTCCTTTAGTGCAATCTCATTTACTCCATTCAGATATGAAAAACTAAGAAGACAATAGCCTAATTGGCAAATTGTAGACAGGTTTCAAACTATTCTAAGCAAAGGATACAGTAGTATCCTTTCATTAATGAGCACCTCTCATACAGTGTCTTATATCATCCTGCTTGTGGAGCTTTCAAAACTGACTGGGTGGGCACTAATCCATCATTTTGGTTGGACAGCCAACTTCTGATTTGGGAGTAATGTTTACTGACCCAGAAGCCACAGCCTTTGATGAATGGGACGCCATACAAGTATTGGTTGTCTGCAATTTTTGTTTAGTGGAACTGAAATGCTAACATCTTATCAAGATCCTTCTCTCTACACCTAACTCTCCATAACCTTAAGTTACTTGGGAAGTACTGGGCTGATTTTAGTTGTTCAGCACCATTTTGTTGGTTCTTTAAATATGCAGAAAATGTTTCCCTTGCAAGTTTAATTCTTGCATGAATAGCTTTAGGTGACAACTGGTAAAATGGGACAATGTTCACATCTTTGTTTAAATCATGGCCAAATTTAGTCTATGAGAATTAAACAAGGACAATTCTAGAATACTCTTTTATAACTTCTTGAGTGAAAAGGCTTTCCTTGGGCAGTTTGGGTATAAAAGACTATATAATAGTGAGTGTAAAATTGTTAGGTTTTTCCTTTGTAATTATACCAATGCAAATCATAGTCATCCGAAAAGGCCTTCAAGAGATTTTTGACTTGTTCTCCTGCTTAGAAATTCCTTATTTCTAGGACCTAACATTATGCTTTAAATATCTTTGGGATGACTTTGTTTAGCTGAATGTCTTGACAAGTTTTCTTTAAACTGATTTTACCCTCCATTGCTTTATAAGATGATATTGCTCATAATTGTCAATCATCCCTTCTAAGATATTTTAAAAATTTTATACCCTTGCTCAGCAAAAAAAAAAAAAAAAAAAATAGAGAACCAAAAGAAAAAAGCAGAAAAAATTTCATAAAAATTAGTGTAACAAACTATTTTCTCAATAAAAGACAGTGGAATCATCACAGTAGGTCTTTAACATTCCAGTCCCAGATAAGGGAAGTAGAAATACTAAAGAGAACAAAATTGGAAAAGCAATCAAGTTGTATCTTGTTGTTCAGTTGCTTTTAGTTGTGTCTTGTCACAACCTCATTTAGGTGTTTTCTTGGCAACGCTACTGGAATTATTTGCCATTTGTTTCTCCAGCTTATTTTGCAGATGAGAAAAGTGAAATAATTGGGGTTGTGACTTGCCCAGAGCCTCTTTGCTACTATGTATCTGAGGCTAAACTGGAACTCAGATCTTCCTGACTTCTAGCTCTGAGCTCTATCCACTGTGTCATCTAGGTACTTCACGGAGGAGCTTCTAATCCAGAAATGATAATAACATCCTCCCAAATTGGCCTTAAATGTGTCAGGATCTCTGTCTGGTAACCTTTAAGGGATAGAAAAGAAATCACTGCTTGGGGAAGTGGGAGGAGAGGAAGGGAAGGAGAGGGGTATGTCAAATTATTTTGACAGGATATTTCTCCCTTGTCAGCTCATTTTCTATAAAAGTCTAATTTCCTTTGTTAAATATTATAAGGGGAAGGGGGAAAATGCACAAACTTTTAAGATCAAGTAGAGTTTATGCATCTGTATATGCAGATCTTTAGTGGAAGAAACAACCAGGAATGCTTTGGGTGTGATCTTACCTATATCTGGAATAGTGAATCAAATTCTAGTTCTAAGATTTTAGGATTACATGATGTTGGACATAAAACATCTCTGAAAATCCTAATAAGAAAATCTATAAGCAACCCTATTCCTGCCATCAGAGTATGGCATTGGGAAGTTCATTAATTCAATCGCTTTTCTGCCTCTCTTTGGTTGTTTTAAAGAGTAGATAATTGCAAGATGTGGTCATCAGTTTTTTAAAAATAAAAACACACCTTAAGGGCCAAGTATGGCTTAATGGCACTTAAATATTTAAATAGATCTGTGATTTGAGTTCAATAATGTAGATTGCAACCCACCCATCCTGGGCAACTCTTGTCCATGTCCCACCAAAAGGTCTACTCAATAGGCTCAAGGCATTCTTTGATTTTTCCTGATACCTCAAGGATGCATATGGAGCCCTCCAGCTGTCTATCTGTCATCTTTTGACTTCCTCATATCACTGTGTCATATTCTCTTCCTATGTTTCAATTTCTTTTCTTTTTCCCTGAGGCAGTTGGGGTTAAGTGACTTGTCCAGAGTCACACAGCTAGGAAGTGTTTAAGTACTTGAAGTTAGATTTGAACTCAGGTCCTCCTAACTTCAGGGCTGGTTCTCTAACCACTGTGCCATCTGGCTGCCCTACATTTCAATTTCTTAATGATATCTTTTATTCCTTTTATTCTTTAAAATTCCTGATTAGTTACATATGTTGAAGAAATCAACCCACCATCAAACATTTATTAAGTGCTGAGGATAGAAGTGTAAAGAATCAAATGATCTCTGATTACAAAGCACTTAGTGTGAAACATGGAATATTTAAGTGACACAGTGAATAGAGCTTTGAGCCTGGAGTCAGGAGTTCCAGTGACTCTGAGCAAGTTAGCCCTGTTTGCATCAGTTTCTTCATCTGAAAAATGACCTGGAGAAGGAAATGGCAAAATATTCTAGTATCTTTGCCAAGAAAATCCCAGATGGAGTCACAAATAGTCAACATGACTAATGATGACTGAACAATAACCAAAACTTCTCTAGGGAAATGTTTTGTATCTTTTCTCTTAGAGCCTAACAGTGTATTACAAGGATGAGGTTCTTAATAGATGAGTATTGAATTAATAAATGAAATCCTTTTTAGAATACTAAATACTTATCAAAATCTTCTCAGAGTTAACATTCTAAAAGGTGTTTTTTTTTTTTGTACCACAATATTGACATTTTCTCTTTCATTTTTGAAATACAATGCAAAACAGAAAAATCAAATACAGAAATTAGCTATAAGCTAACTTCCATTTTTAGAAATGCTGGATAACTGTAATCTAACTTTTGAACATTCAGATTTTACCTCCTTTTAACAAGCAAAAGAAGACTCTGCTGAAAATCATAGATCAAACAATACTAAATCTGGACGTTTAATCTCATTTAATGGGAAATCCATCTCATTTCATTTTACAAATAAACTGAGACCAATGATAGTAAAATGGACTTATGTAAGGGAAGGTATATTCTCATAGAATGTCAATCTTCTAGAAAAAGTCCTTTTGCTGGTATGTTTGAGTTGCTGGATGATATTGCCTGATTGAAGGCTTTCAGGAGGGAAAAGGAAATCACAAGTATATTTTATAAATCCTGAAATGATTTGGTGTGGGCCTAATTTTTCTACTAGTATACAATATAGCCCTGATATATAGCTCATGCTTGTATATCATATCTCACTGTATATACATATATGTATCTATATGTATTTAACTGTAAGTATGTATGTAAGTATAAATAAAAGTACATATAAATGCAAAATGTAAGCTGACTGCCTCATTTCTAGTCAACATTTCCAGTAAATCGCGATCAATACCCCCTGCCTGGCCATTAAATAGATTTTGAAAAACTCTTCAATCCATATCAGTCTCATATCCTTATTTAGTTCCTCAAATTTACCGTCAGCTGGGAATTCTGCAGGCAACCGTGGTTCTGTTGTGTTCAACATTTATTTGAAGTGTTCCATCCATCATCATTTCTAGTCCTTTTCTGATGCAATGTAGCTTGTTCTTTGTCTTTCTTAAAAACTGAATGGCTGTTAAATTATCCATTTATCTTCTTTGGGCTGGGTTGTACAGTTCCCCTGTTCCTCCCAGGACTATCTTTTCTACCTTATTTGCTGACTTTTCATTCTATTTTCCTTGTTCTTGGTAGTATCTTGGTTTATACTACAATCCTAAGCATGCTACTTTACTAATTCGGTTTTATTCTTATTTAGATGTCTATGTAAGTGTGTACATATACAAATACATGCACATTTGTATATATACATATATTAATACGTGTATATACATATATGTGCACAAGTAATTTTATATATGTGATAATGTAAAATTTTGTGTGTGTATATATGTATATATACATATACATGTGTATATGTATATATATATATATAAAACACATATATCATATATATTTTTATATAATTACCTGCTTTAAATGCATTACAGAAGGGGTGTGACAAGGGCATTGGAATAGGAGTCAGTCTTACTTCTGCCTTGGTATAGAACTTGGTATAGAACTTTAAATTTTATTTCTTTGGGTCTCAATTTCTTCATCTATAAAATGAGGGGATAGTACTAAAAAATCCCAAAGGCCTCTCTGGCCTTCCAAAGCATTCATAAATGGAACTTTATGAAATTGTGTTCTTTCCAGATTTAACATTTTATTATTCTTAAATTACAAAGCATATGCTTATGTATTAAAATGACCAATGTTGCTTAGGTTGGAAGGTGGTAACAATTTAATTCAAATCAATAAACATTTATTGGTGGCACAGTGGGTGGAGTGCTTGGCTTAGAGTCAGGAAGGACTGAATTCAAATCTGATCTCAGACACTTTACTAGCTGTGTGTCTCTGGGCAAGTCACTTAATCTTGTTTGCTTTGATTTCCTCATCTGTAAAAGGAGCCCTGGAAGAAAATGGCAACACACTCCAATATCTTTGCCAACAAAACTTCAAAAAGGGTCACAAAGAGTCTGACATGACTGGACAACAGTAAAAACCATTTATTAAGTTCTTGTTCTATGTAGAGGTTGATACAAATGGGTCCAAAGGTAGATATAAATGGGTCCATTGGTAGATACAAATGATCCAAGAATCAGAGATAAAGGTTAAGGGACTTTAGATATCTATTAGCGTTCGCTCATTTTACAAATGAAGAAACTGAGGCCCCAAGAGAGAAACTGAGGTCCCAAGAGATTATATAATTTATCCAAGGTTGCAGAGTCAGTTAATAAGTTTGTTTAGAACCTATTATGTGCCAGGCATTGTGCTAAATTCTGAGAATACAAAGGAAGGCAAAAACAAAAGAAACAAAAAAAAACCCCAAAGTCCCTTGTTAGGTTCTTACTAAGTGCTAATGAGATAATGAGATATTAGGTTCTTACTAAGTGCTAATGAGATAATGAGATATTAGGTTCTTACTAAGTGCTAATGAGATAATGAGATATTAGGTTCTTACTAAGTGCTAAGTCGGTACTTAACAATTCTCTGGTTCTAGCCATTACTGGGAGTTTACTTGTGAATTCCTGGGGAAGAGCTTGCATGCTTTGGAGGAGCAAGTTCATTGGTTGAAGTAATTTTTCCCAGAAGCCCTTGCATTATCCCACGCCCATTCTCTGGGAGGATAAAAGAGGGCAGCTCTGGAGGAAAGAGAAGAGTTTTTTCTGGACTAGACTTGAGGTAGCTCTCTGCAGGAAGGGAAGTCGGCTCTCTACAGGAAGAAGAATCTGTCCGAGAGATTTGAGCTGACACAGCAGATCTCCTCCTAGAGAGCGATCCACAGCTTCTGGAGACAACAGCACATTACATATTGGCATCCACAACGTGGGGCGTAAGGACTTTTGCTTATCCTGACAAGGACTTTTCTGAGCCCTTCAGAGGAGCTAGACCGGACGATCACAGTCCCTGCTTTCAAGAAGCTCATAGTCTAAGGCATTAAGATTAGCTTCTTGCAGAAAGTGGGACCAGCTGACACTCAAAGGAATTCAGGGAATCTAAGAGAAGGAGATGGGAAAGGACAGAATTTCAGGCATGAGGGATTGCCATCCTGTGCAAGGTACAGCAAGGCCAGTGTCACTTGGATCAAAGCTCCATGGGGAAGGACCTGGTTAAGATGTAACAAGGCTGGAAGGAAAGAAGCAGCTAATTTATGAAGGATTTTTTAAAAAGATAAACAGGATTTTATATCTGATCATGAATTCAACAGAGAGATAGTAGAGTTTATGAAATAAAGCGATAGTCGAGACAGAATTGAGCATGAGAAAAATCACTTTAGTGACCAATAGAGAATGAATTTCAGTGGGAAGGAGTGAGCCAGGGAAACCAGGCAGTCTGGATTATTTGTAAGAGTACAGACATGAGGTAATGAGGGCCTGCATTGGTTAATTACACGGTGAGGGAAAAAAAGGGGATTGTGGAAGAAATATTACAAAAGTAAAAAAGAAGGGATTTGACACTGATTGGAGTTGGGGGAGGATAGGGAATGTGGGAGGTGTGAAAGGGGTGCCTCTGTTGTTAGCCTGGGTGATTGGGAGGATGGTGGTGGGCTTAAAAGGATCTGGAGGATTAGGTAGAATGGAGGGATTTGTGGGGAAAGACAATGAGTTCAGTTTGGGATATAGTTTAAGATATCTAGGGGGCATTCATATTGAGATAGATAATAGATGAAGATGTGAAACTTTTTTCCCTTGAGGCAGTTGGGGTTAAGTGGCTTACCTAGGGTCACACAGCTAGGAAGTATTAAGTGTCTGAGACCAGATTTGTACTCAGCTCCTCCTGACTGGTCAGGGGTGGTGCTCTACCCACTATACCAACTAGCTGCCCAAGATGTGAAACTTTTTAAGGGACTAGGACTGGCAGAATTTCAGCATGAATTCTTGCCTAGTTGAATTATGCATGCCTCCAATATTGAGTCTTGAGCTATTCCCACTCTGTTCCAGGTGTTTGAAATGTGGACCATGAAGCATCAAGATAAGGACAATTTAATTCAATTCAATTCACCTCAATTCAATTCACCGAACATTTATTGAGTTCTGGCTACAGGCAAAGACAAAAAAAAAAAAGAATCCCTACCCAGCATCAAAGCCATGTTCCCTACAGTCCTGCTGTGCTAAGTGTCCACATGGGGCGAATTGATGTGAGCAACAGACAAAAGTCGTTGCAGTATGGAAAGCTAAAGTGGGATTCATTTACCAACTGGGTCAGCAGATGAAATACTCTGAGGGCCTACTGAAGCATAACTTCAAATGAAATGACATAACTGGCCATCAGCAGTACTAGATCAATCTGGCTTGAAACAATCAGGAATGAAACAGATGTGGCTAGAAATGCCAGGCTAGTGGTATGCTCTGGCCCTACTTTTTCAGGATGGGCTGCTACTTTACCCCCTTTCTGTGCGCCCCTACTCTTGTCTGACATTAGTTCAAGCATCCAACTGGTTGTGTTTCCTCATTTGTTAGGGGGCCCGTTCCAAGTCTCTGCCCACTCCAATCCATCCTTCAATTAACCAATGGAATAATTTCCCTAAGATGCAGGTCTGACCATGTAAATAAACTATCATTTCTTTTTGCCTCCAGAATCAACACAAAATGCTCTATTCAACATTCAATGCCCTTCATAATCCAGCTTCCTATGTTTCCAGTCTTACGTCTCACTCTCTGACACATACTTTTCAATCCAATGACTCTAACCTACTAGCTGTTCCATGGACGAGATATTCCACTTACTGGCTCCTGCCATTCTCTCTGGTTATCTGTCCCCTCTTCTCCAGAATGCTCTCTTTCTTGCCTCAAATTATTGAGTATTTTGGCTTTCTTTAAGTCCCAACTAAAACTTTCATATTCTATAGAAAGTCTTCCCCAACTGCTTTCTTCCCTCTTAATTATTTCCAATTTATCCTGTATGTAGCTTACTTTGTATATATTTGCATGTTGTTTCCTGGCAGGGACTAAATTTTGCTTCATTTTTGAATCCCCAGTGCTTAGCTCAGTGCCTGGCCCATAGTGGGCACTTTAATAAAAACTGACTGACTGATAGTATCTCTTTCCATATAACAATTTAATAGGTTTTACAAGATAGTACAAGAAAAAAATATTCAATCATTTATCCTCTTCCAGAGCTTGAAGACATACTGTCTTCTATATCACCTTAGTCTCTGACTCAAAATAGGCTTGAAATTCAACTCATTTCCTATATAACATTAGTCCTACTCATCAAATTCATGAACAAACTTGGCAATTCGGCTATATCTCCGCTACTACTGAGCTGGAGCCCTGAATGTTACTCCTGGCTCAGACCATTAGGTCAGTGCTGGCCACAGAGATGAACTCTGGAATGAGGGGCCACATAGAAAACCTCTTGACCTTTAAAACTCACAAGGTCATAGTCTCCATTCTCATCACTGACCACTGAACTGCAAGAATGCCTAGGCAAATGTAGTAGTTGAAGGTTCCACAGCCAAAAAGCTGCCTCTTCAACACATCAGCCAAATAGGACCATTTATGCGATGACTACTTGGGCTTAATCATGTGGTTTTCTCAGACACTTCCCTGAAAGATCTCAATTCTCCTGCAAGAAGGCTTCCCAGAGTGTCCAACTCTTTGTGATTCCATTTGGGGTTTTGTGGGCAAAGATCCTGGAGTGCTTTGCCATTTCCTTTTCTAGCTCATTTTATAAATGAGGAAATGGAGGCAAACAAATTTAATAGCTTGCCCAAGGTCACTCAGCTAATAAGCATCTGAAGCTAGATTTGAACTCAGAAAGATGAGTGGCCTAGCACTCTATCCACTGCGCCACATAGCTATCCTCTGATAAGCCTAAGTGCCTAATATGTAGTAAGTACTATGCTGAGATCTGTGCAAAGGATGGCAGAAGTACAATTCCTGTTCTTAAGAAGCTCACTTTAATTGAGGAGACCACATGAAAACAGGTATGTGCATACAAGAATCTATACAATGCAGGCTAATGCAGAAATAGGTTTTCATGACTATATTGTATAATGAGTATCATATTTCTTGCTTCTCAAAGGATGGGGGATGGAATGGAGGGAGGGAGAAAATGTGAACTGGAAGTGTAAATAATAAAAAAATCTATAAAGTGTAAATGGGAGGCAATTCCAAAGAGAAGTCATTAAGATGGGAGGAGAACTGAGAAAGGTCTCTTGATTTGAGTTAAGTGCAAAGCTTTGAGTTGAATCTTGACGAATCCCTTGAACTAGGGAAACTAGAACCATATTTTTGCCTTTCACTGTAACCCTAGTAATTACTTAGCACAGTGCCTGACACTTAATAAAGCTTAATTAATATTTGTGAGCTAACTTATAAAAAGAAAAGAGTCTTCTAAAGTTATCATAATTTTGTTACAGAAATGTTCTATCCAGATTCCTCACATCTTAACTTTCCTTTCTACCAAAGTAAGACTTTTGATGTTATTCTGTTTTAAGATTTGAGGAGAAAAAAATCTACTCTTAAGTTAACTGGAATTTCAGTAGCTTCCAGGTTTCTTTGCCCTCAGAAACTGTGAATTTTAAGGCTAAAATCCCCACCAAGTCACTGTTGAACACCCATAAAAAAAAAAAAAAAAGACAGCCATACTAACAGGTGCCACAGGGCAATGGGACAGAAATAATGGAAGAAAACTGGAAATATAGGTGCTATAGAAATGCTAAGTATGAATAGAAATAATGATGATAATGCTCTTATTCCCATATTTGAAAGTGCCTGGTCGTAGGCACTTTCAAGTTCTCTTGTAACAGTTGGATAATATCTGATACCTTCCTTCAGGATCTCTTCCCCCAACCCCCACTTAGGTTCTGTTTCCTTCTCTCTCCAAGATTCCTCAGGCTCAGCAGGAAATGAAATTGTCAGTTAACTAGAAGGCAGCTCATGCAGCTTCAGTCTATAGCATGCCATTCACATTGATGAGAAAAGGGAAGCTGAGCTATCATTGGTCATGTCAATCAGACTTTTCCAGAAACACATAGGAAAATAATGTCTCACTGTCAAGGATGCACATACTTGTCATAAATACAAGTAGGTCTCCCTGTGGTATTTTCCAGCATCCATCCAAAGCATAACAGCAAGCTACCCCTCTGGGTCTTTTCTCAGAAAATCAGGAACTTTTATGTTGTATGTCTTATTAAAATTTTTCTTTTATTTTCCCTCTCCTTCCCCTCCCTATGTATGAGGAAAGAGTGGGGAATTGGAGTATAGCTCCTATAGAGTCTAACATTAATAAAACTTAAGGAAAAGCAGTTTTTTTTGCTCCCAGGAAGCCACGACTAAGAAAATTTAATTAGAGAATGTTAGGAATGGTATGTTTCCCCATTAAACCTATTTCTACCTGATAATATTCCTATTTATACACTGTAACTTTTATTTTTAAAAATTATAAAACTTTCTGTTTAAATTTAATTTGAAAAGAGATATTTAAAATCTTTTAGAAAATGATTTCTGTAATAAAGTGAGATTATTTTAATTCTAAGCCTTATATTAATGTAAGTATAATAATAACAATAGCTGGCATCCTTAAATATCATAACTCATTTGAACCTCATAACAACTCTGTGAAATAGCTGTTGCTATTATATTTTTCAGGTGAAGAAATGGATTTACAAAGAAATTAAATCCTAGTTTAGGATCACACAATTAGTAAATTTCTGAGGCAAGATTCAAATTCAGACCCTCCTGATTCTGAGCTCTATGTTCTCTATACTTTGCTCCCTAGATGTCCAGAATATATTGATTCCTATGTTATAATGGTTGCTAAGAAGACACAAATACTCCAATGCATCTATAATTTCAATAATCTCTTTAATCCATTCATTTAGGCCTATTCATCCTATAGAACTTCTGTCCATTTACACCTGTAAGTTCATTACAGGGTATTCACCCATTCTGGAGGCCTTTCTTGCTTTCTCCTGACACTAAGTAGACTTTAAGGAAACATTCTTTCTGTGTCTTCCTGTGATTTCTTGCTTTTGCCACATGCTAGGCTCATGTTATATAGCTGTTCATACCCAACACTTCTTTCCTCATGGAAAAAAAATTTCTTCATTTTTAATTTCTTAAATACTGCAGCGTTACATGAGCCACAGTCATATAACAACACTGGTAGAACATTGGCATAACAAGATGCCAGATCTCCCTTTACTTTTGGAAGACCTCTGAGATCCTTTCAGGAACTATACAATTTCCTGAGAGCATTTTATCATGCTCTCTTTCTCCTGACTAATTAAGTATAGGCCCAACTCATATCTCAGATATACATAATGATGGACCAGTTCTACAGACTGTCCAATAGCTTCTGGTCATTATCTGAGAAATAAAACTTCATCCCCTATACTTTAAAAAAATTTATTAAAGCTTTTTATTTACAAGTTATATGCATGGGGAATTTTACAGCATTGAGAATTGCCAAGCCTTTTGTTCCAATTTTCCCCCTCCTTCCCCCCACCCCTTCCCCCAGATGGCAGGTTGACCAATACATGTTAAATATGTTAAAGTATAAGTTAAATACAATATTAGTATGCATGTCCACCCTATGCTTTTTTTTTTATCTAGACCATTGGGTCAAACTCCTATGAGCCGATATCTTAAAGGAGGTTCTACAATGTCTGGGAGTTTGATGTAATAGCATGTCATTCACAAAAAGCCTGGCAATGCTCCTCCTGCTAATATTAATACCAATTAATTTTTTAAATTAAAAAAAGCATGGAATATAAATTCAGAATTTTGATGAATTTCAGAATAAAATAAATACCTTATTATCCACAAGGAATTCTTGTGCATGTAAATTTCATATCAAATAATACATGATACATACAGCATATGAGAAAGAAAAGGGGAAATCTAGATTAAGCTTTTTCAAAAAATAAAACAATGATCATGTGAAGAGAAAAAAAAATCTCATTGAAAAAGGCAATCATGGGAATTTCCATTCTGTGTGATTGTATTTTTTCTAGGTTTCTGCCAATTATGGGGAAAAAGTAAAAGAAGATTCATCTCTTAGTCCTATGAGAGTACACAAATATTTATGGAATGAAGGAATACATGAGGATTGAGTATACAGAGGGAATACTAAGGCATCCTTTTAATTAACCTTAACAGCCAAGTAAGATAAATAGAAGGCTTGTGACTCTGACAGAGAAAAATGATGACTATTGGGTCAAAGCAGGTCACAAGCTTCTAATGCCAAACTGATCTGAAACCTATGGACTATATACCCAGAAAGGCGCTGACTCTTAGAAAAAAATTCAAATTTAAGTAGGAAGTAAAAACAAGAGTTGGGTTAAGCAGTGATTCATAACATTTAAAGATTAGTGGGAAAGTTTGCAAATCGTTCTAAGAATTAATTTCTTTAAACAGTAGGATCACGGATTTAGAACTGACATGGATTTAGAAGAGACACTGTTAAGTTACTTTTCAATTGTGGACAAATTTCCATGACCTCATTTGGGATTTTCTTAGCAGAGATACTGGAATGTTTGGCCAGTTTTTTTTCGAAGTCATTTTTTTTTTAAACATATGAAACAAATAGAGGCAAACAAGGTTAAGTATCTTGCCTTAGGCCACATAGTAAGAGTCTGAGGCCAGATTTGAATTTAGGAAGATGAGTCTTTCTGACTTCAGACCCAGCACTCTATACACTGTGGCATCCAGCTGCTCAGAAGAAATCCCATCTCTCTCAGTGGTCTTCAAACTTTTAAAAGAGGGGCCAGTTCACTGTCCCTCAGACTGTTGGAGGGCCAGACTATAGTCCTCAGCCCATTTGCCATAACCTAGGGGGCCGCACAAACGTCCTCAGCTGGCCTTAGTTTGAGAACCCCTGGTAGGTGCTCTGACTCCTGATACATATTGCTCTACCTTTTGACAATGCTCTCTCCTGCTAGTATTAATACCAATTAACTTTTTAAATTAAAAAAAAAACACAGAGTGTAAATTCAGAGTTTTGATGTATCTCAGAATAAAGGGCGTCATCATTTAAGTGAAATAATGAAGGCACACGGCTTAGTTGATTGAGATGTGCACTAATTGAAGATGAAACAATGCAAGAGGAGCCAATCAGCTACTGGCAGGCTTACATCCACAAAGTGAGGGTAGTTAATGTCCATGCATGCTGCTATTCGAAAGACAGATTATAATAGCATGTTCTATCCCCAGATGAGGATCAGGGGCCCACTGCTAACTCTTCCAAAATTTACGTCATTTTTATATGACCCTATCTTTGACCTAGCCAGCTGGCAACACCTACTAGATTGTCCACTGTCTGTTTTCCCTAAATTCTTAGATTCTCTAACTCCAGACCTATTTAGAATAAAGAGGTTTGTTTTTTTCTGTTTCTTCTTCCTTCCCTATTTCCTGATTTACTACACTGCCAACTTCTTCAGTGTTTTTAAGAGTATAGTGACAAAGCACTCTACAATAGGAAAGAGTACAAAAATAGATAGCAAGAAATAGGTCCAAAGATAATGTATTTAAAAGATACCTGGAGTTTAATCCTGGTTCCTGGTACTTGCCCAGGACTGAATTTAACATTAACAATTCTAATTCCCTTGCTGTTCCTAAGACAAGCAAGAACTATCATGTTTTAGTCCTTGGGAATCTGCCTCACCAGCTCTCAATTATGGGGTATGGGATTCAGAAATTATAAGTTTAAGTCTTTTCTTCCATAATTGTTCTTGGGATCCTTTTCCCTGATTCACTGTCCATAACTTTCTACCTTACCCTACTTCCATCTTTCAAAAGGAAAGACTAATTCCCTATGTGGGCCCCAAAGATGACTAGATTATATATTGAGTCTCAGTCTTGGGACACCTCATTTCCTCTGGGGGTTCATTTATTTTTACTCATTTGGATGCTTTCTTCTTTCTTCCTTTGATCTGTCTTTTTGTAGTTCATTCATTTTTTAGTAATGTCTGACTCTGTGATCCCATTTGTGATTTTTTTGGTGAAGATACTAGAGTGGTTTGACATTTTATTCTCTAGATCATTTTAGATGAGGAAATTAAGACAAACAGGGGAAAGTGATATGTCCAGAATCATGGAGATATAAGTGTTTGAAGCCAGATTTGAACTCATGAAAGGGAATCTTCTTGACTCTAGCCCCAGTACTCTATCCACTACATCATCTAGCTGCCTTATCTTTGCAGAATCTCTATTAGTGAATCTTTTGGGGGTAGTTCAGTTCTCACAGATATAATCATTCCTATACCTATGTTGTTCAGGTCTTGTGCACTGGACCTGAGTTTTTACATATTCTATGGTGGGTATAAAAAGGGAAATAGTTTTAGTTCTGCTACTGATTTGGTGTGTTACTATAATATCAAAAAATAGCTTAACTCCTTCTCCCAAGGCCAAAAGAAAATTTCTCTCCTTCCCCACCCTACAAAGTTAAGCTAGTTTTTCCTTAAAAGGGACTGAAATTTCTCAAATCTCAGGTGGTTCAAGGGTCTAAAAGTTATGAATTGTTGATACAATTTCCTTACCATCTGAGTCCAAAGGAATTGTTATGAGCTTAAGGAAGCTCTAACTTTTAATGAGTGATATGGGTTAGTCAGTGAAGGGAACTTTATTTACTTGAATCAACTCAAGGCATCTTCAGTACTTTTCTTTATTGAATATCCTTCTCCTGCTATGGCTAAGCAAATCTCCTTTTGTTAGTGATTGGATGACTTATTGACTGTCTCATTTAAGCTACCAGGGGAATAGTCATAGTCAGACCTAATCCAGAATTATAATTTTGAACTAATCACTTAACGTCACTGGGTTTTTTTTCTCATTTGTATAGTAAAAGTAGAGGGATTGAATAATCTCTAATGACCTTAACAAATGAACCATTCTTTTCTATATCTGCATTACTATATGCTTTATGGCGTCTAAACCAAGACTAATTGTATTTCTAGCTTAGAACTTCCATTTTTTGTAACGTCTAATCTAAAAATAATTATAAAAATAGCTAACGTATATTACTCTAAAGTAGGCAAAGCTCTTTGTATACATTATTTCAAATGATTCTCACAACAACCTTGAGGAGGCAGATATGGCAGGCTTTATGATACCCATTTTACAAGTTAGGAAGTAAGGATCAGAAAGGTCAAGGGTCTTGAGTATGGTCACATAGCTAAAAGGTGTCAGAGGAGAGGTTTGCGTCCAAATCTGTCAGTGCAGGCCTATTTATATTCTATGACACTGTCTTTTACTATAGTAAGCTATAAAATTTTTCTGAAAACCAAGAGAGACAGGACACCATTTTAATACATCCTGTATTAAGTATGTAACCATTTTTGCCAACTCAGAAAGAATATCTCTGACCCCATTTCAGCCCTTTGCTATTATTTGCTGGTGAAGGAACAAGGAATCCCATAGTTTATCTTTTTCACATCCATAAATGAGAATTGATCAGGACTTAGCAATATCATCTTTTACTTCACCTTCTTTCTTATGTACATAGAAGAGCTCCTTTAAAATTGACATAGGTAAAAATTATAATATGCTGGTCTTTATGCATGAAGATGATGCTTTTGACATTTTAAAAAAACCCAGTGATTTTGAAATTCCACCGATTCTTCTTTCTTATCTAGTTCTTCTTAAAAACAATGAATCTCCTGATGGATGTGGCCGTTTTCAACAAAGAGATGAACCAAATCAGTTCCAATAGAGCAGCAATGAACTGAACACTCAGCTACACCCAGCGAAAGAACTCTGGGAGATGACTATGAACCTCTACATAGAATTCCCAACCCCTCTATCTTTGTCCGCCTGCATTTTGGATTTCCTTCATAGGCTAATTGTACACTATTTCAAAGTCCGATTCTTTTTGGACAGCAAAACAACTGTTTGGACATGTATACATATATTGTATTTAATTTATACTTTAACATATTTGAACATGTATTGGTCAACCTGCTATCTGTGGGGGCGGGGGAAGGAGGGGAAAATTAGAACAAAAGGTTTGGCAATTGTCAATGTTGTAAAATTACCCATACATATATTTGGTAAATAAAAACTATTAATTGAAAAAAAAAAAAAGAAACAATGAATCTCTGGCTGGATTAATTAAGATGGTATAGAGTTTGTGGCTAAGGAACAAAGAAAAGTTAACAGGCCCACATGGGAAGTGAACCCATGACTTTGGGCTCATTATCACAATACTAATGAACTAACTAGCTACAGATTATTGGAAAGGCAGCCCAGGTGAAGATGGCTCCCTCAAAGCCATTAAAAAAACATACAAAAAAATAACACATTCTCCAGGTGACAAAACTCATGTGTGGCCCAGGAAAGGGATGCTCAGCCCTCATTATCTTTCTTCTCCCTTTTTTTTATGCCTCAGGGGGGCTCCCAGATAATCAGCTAGAGGATCTGCATTAATGAGAGAGGATTCAATGGATAAAGATCAAGAAATGGCAATGTAGGCATAAAAATTTTAACTGTGAAGTTATCTGAGAACAGACTCCAACATTTCTGCAGACAAACAATATATAACCCCCATGCAAATATCTTATTTGGTATATCTAGGTGTTGTCCTCTGAATACCAAAGCTTAAATACTTTAGCCATATAATGAGAAGACAACATTCATTAGAAAAGATCATGATGTTGGAAAATATTGAAAACAAAAGGAAAAGAGTACAGCAGAGGATGAGATGGATAGATAGTGGCATGGAAAAAATGAATACGAACCTGGATACTGGAGAATAAAAGGGCCTGGTATACTACGGTCCATAGACACAACTCAACAATTAAACAACAAGAAGAAGGTGTCCTCAGATGGAAATATTTTAAAGTGTTACTTTACTGTCAGAAAACTGACATTGAAACTAACATGGAATTTGGTATTTCTTTTTACAAGATGATCCTTAGCTATCTTCATCTTGTTCACTTGTTTCACTGGTATCCAGCTTTTCACAACCCTATTTGAGATTTTTTTGGCAAACATACTGGAATGATTTGCCATTTCCATCTCTAATTGATTTTACAGATGAGGAAACTGGTAAGTGTCTGAGGTCAGATTTGAATTCAGGAAGATGAATCTTTCAGACTCCATTTTTATATTAGTCATCTTCAAACCTTTCTAGTTTCTAAGTTAAAGTTGATTTTTTTCCCCGAGCATCAGTGCCATGAATTATTCTGAGGACCTGAAAGTTCACCTGTATCCTGCTCTTTCCAACATCGTCTGGGATTCAGATCCTACAAGATGAAGTTCATTGAACACAAATGCAGAAGAAGAGTTTGACTGTAAATGTTATAAAAATAAGATATGAAAGAATTTTGGGAGTTGATTGCCCTTGGAAATAGATTTATTTCCCTGTGACTGTACTTTTAGGCAAAACTGGCAATTAGAAAAGATAAAATAAAAAATGAAATACAAGGATGAATATTTTGCCAAATACACATTTCCATTAAAAAAGAAATCTATAATGTAGTGACTCCACAGTCAGCCTGTTCTCTCCCTGAAAGTCATTAATGAGCTCATTTAAGTGTTTAGAGTATAGCACCAAGTGGGATTCAGTCTTGCATAGAACACTGATCACTGCAGATGCGAGCTTAAAGCTTATTGATACTATAATGAAACCATAATGTTTCTTCCCTTTTTAAATATATAAACATTTTGTGAGCATTATTTTTATAAATTTATTACTCTCATAAATTTCTCATTATTTTCATAAAATTATTGGGCACTTAGTTGGTACAGTGGCCTGGAGTCAGAGAGTCTCATTCTCTGCATTCAAATCTGGCCTCAGACACTTACTAGCTATGTGAGCCTAGGTAAGTCACTTAACTGTTTCCTTATCTGTCAAATGAGCTAGAGAAAGAAATGGCAAACTATTCCAGTTTCTTTGCCAAGAAAATCTCCAAAGGGGTCATGATGAATTGAGCAAGATTGAAAAATAACTGAATACACACATACACATCTTTTTTAAAGAGCCTGAATGAATGCAAAATTTAATTCAACAAATATATGTTAAATACTTTTTACGCCATTTATTTCAGTAAGCCCCAGAGATATAACATCAAAGGTCCTCAAATACCTTACATTATTATTCATGCTTTATAGATTTGTTGACTGTTGACTCCTTCATTTTAAGCTTATGGTCCATTACAGCCCCTGTGCTTTATTCAGACAGGTTGGTATGTAACTAACTGTATCTTTCTTAACCATCCTTCACCGACCCCAAGCCTAGCCTATTTTACTTGAATGGTTTAATTTTTAAACCCAAAGATAAGATTTTACATTTATCCCAAAACTATTTCGTCTAATAGAAAGGAATGTTGTAAACTGTCAAAATCCTTTTCATTCTTGATCTTATCAGCCTGTATATTAGTTATTCCTCCCAGCTTTCTGTCACCTGCAAATCTGATATGCACAGATTTCTATGCATTTATTCAAGTCACTGATAAAAATGTTAGACCTACTTACTCTCAGGGTTTGATGGAAAAAAACTCCTTTATTCTGTTTTGTTAGGAATAAATATTAAGTATACTCATCCAAGATCATTATTCTAGGCATTTTTTGGTTCTCATTTTTTAAATGTCCTTTTGGAATGGGACTACCCTAATGGGTCCTAATCCTTTCAATCAGTTTTCTTTTCTTCTGTGAGTTGCTTGACCTATGTCTTCCCACTGGACTCAGATGACTGGAGGAGAGAGTAAGCCGGATAACTTTGCAAAGATCTACCTTACTTAAATCCAATTCACCTGCAAGTCAAGACATCACCTTCCTGATGTCGTTTTTTGAGAACAAAGGATGAACACTTCAACTGGTTGAAATTTTGTACTTGCATTTCTTGATTCTGTAAGGATGTTCATATAGTTAGCTGTAGACCACTGCACAAAGGCAGAAAAGAATGGGCCATTAGATTAGGGTAATCTCATATCAGAAAAATATATAAGATATATGAGAAAAAAGAAAAGCCCAGAATTATGCTCTTGGATCAAAATGCTATTTGTTCCCCAAAGCAGACAGTTGTAACAAATAGGAATCAAAGAGTATTTTGGTCATTCCTCTTTTCTCCTACATACAAGAATAGCCAGATCTTTGTTAAAAAAATAATCCTTTGTTCTCCTTTTAGAGAATCAAACTGAAGGAACCTTTACTATCATTATACTTACTATAATTGCGATTTGGCAAAATCCTTAGATACAATAGGTTTAACCCTGACACAGGGTTAAACGAGATCTGATGTAGTAAGCCATAATGATGGATGTATCACTGTGAGTATAGGCAAGTCACTTATACAGCAATAATGACTTAATACATTTAAGCACATGACAATAATAAAATACAGTACAATAATATAGCGCTAGTCAAGATTTCTGATAGGCTCATTTTGAATTTTCTTAGGGAACATGTATCACTGTATTATGGAAGATACTTTACAATAATATAATAGGAATGCTTTATATAATTATGCCACCTCTTGTTTCTCAGGAGCTCAATAAATTTTGAATCTCCAAATGAAAATTAAAGAAATTTTGGATAGTTGTTCAACCAAATAAAGTCTTAGGAGACCTTGAAAAAATTTTTGTTCAAAATGAAGCTTAAGGTTAAAATCATTGCAATCTGAAGAGGAAAATAAAGTAGAAAGAGGAAAACCATTTTTAAAAATACACTAAAATAATAAAATTAGAACATTTACAAATGGACTTAAGAAAAGACAATGGTTTAGTCAATCAATAAACATTTATTAAATAATAAATAGGCACCAGTGAGACAAAGAAAAAGCAAGACCAAGACTTGGGGTTATGATTCAGTGGAAGTAAAGAAGGATGAAATGTCCTAAATCTTATCTAAGAGCCCTACCCTTCTATAAAGCCTTTTTAGGGAGTAAAATATATTATGATGATTCTAATCATAAAAATTGGAATTTTTGTTGTCACATCTGATGAGATGTGATTACATTTGTACCTATGGACTAGATTTAAGTATCATAAAACAGCAAACAGGTTGTTGTTTAAGGAAAAGGCTAAATTATTTGAAGTAGCAAAACACATTGCTTTTTTATTTCAAAAACAATCACAATACCTCATAATTATGTGATGTTTTGTGGTTTAGACAGAAATTCTTCACAATAGTCCCATAAGGAAGACTGCATGAATATGATTCCCATTTTTATAGACATAGAACCGAGCCTCACAAAGATAACTATTGAAGTAGAGATTCCAACCCAAGGTTAGCCTATGGTAATCTTTGACTACAACTCAGTAAACAATACAATGAAGTGAATTGTTTCATTAAATAAATAAAGACTATTAATAAGGTCATAAGGTCATAGATCCAGAACTAAGAAGGAAGCTAGAAGTTATCTAGTCTTATCCCTTCATTTTAAGGATAAGAAAAGTGACCCCCTAGTAAATTAGAATTAAGCCCCCTTCTTTTTTCAGGAATTCAGAAATTTATCCAAATAAAGGACATTGATCAGTTCTATAAATATGGTCATGATATTGAATGCCTATTAACTGGAATTTTGTAAAAAAGGATTCTTATTCACTTCTATCTTTTTTATATCTGTAGTATTGAAATAGTTATGCTAATCATGATAACTTTAGTCTCCATTAAAAGCATGAGATGTCTTCTGATTTTAAAAAATAATAATGTTCATGGAATAGTTTTATTTTATTTTATTACACTCTAATTCTTTGACAACTGATATCTGTATATGACACCTATGGTAATTTCACATCAATGTGGGGAAAAGCTTCACCTAGAAAATTTCTAGCATTGAAAAGCACAGACATCAATTTATTCAACATGGTAGAAATAATGGCTAGTTCTATCTTATTAAATTACTTGTAAAAAAAAACCTGTACTTTTTGTTCAATAACTTACAGCATGTTTGACTTTCTGTGACCCTATTTGGGGTTTTCTTAGTAAAGATACTAAAGTACTTGTCCAGCTCATTTTACAAATGAGGAAAACTCGGCAACTAGGGCTCAGTAACTTGCCCCTTCATACAGCTAGTAAGTATCTGAGGGAGATTTGAATTCAGGAATATGAGCCTTCCTGTCTATAGACCAGGTATATGCACTGGGCAACCTATCCTGCCCTCCCCTGCCAAATGCTGTTGACTACATAAAATTATGCATAGGGTTATAATTATGCATAAGGTTATAATAACTTATTATTCTTTGATATGTATTTCAGAGAGAGCTTTTATATAGTATGAGATGCTCATCTTTGATATATAAATAACATATATGCATGTGCATAAATTCATAAACATGGGAAATTAAATTTAATAATAATTATTATTTGTCATTGTACAAAATTTCTAACCATCTAAGTGTTCAATAATTGAAAAATATTTGAACAAACTAATATGGCAATACAATGAAATGCCATAATGCAATAAAGATGGATAGACATGTAATATAATATAAAGGAATATGAAGAAATTTAATGTAAGTAATATATAATATAAAGAACATGAAGCCAATTTGTAAAGACAAAAAGGTAGCTCTAGAACTCAGCTTAGTCTCTGGGATACCTGGATTGAATCCCTCTACTGTCATATTCTAGCTATGTGACCCTGGCCAAGTAATTTAATCTCTCCTCAGTGTTCCAGGCAATTCCCTGAAACTATAAATTGTAGAAAAGGGGATTATCATCTGCATTAGTAGTGAAAATTCCATACTGGGGATTCTCTATTTACACTTGGGAAATTATAAATCCTGCCCCCCCCCAAAAAAAAAGAACTAATAAATTATGAAGAAATCAGAAACGATAGAACAATATTCATTCTAAAAGTATATCTACATATAAGAATATATGCAGAGATATAAGGATAGATAAAAATTCCCTACTGATAAATTTAATTTTTCTTTCAAACTTAAACAAATTTGACTGGAAATAAATCGTCTATTCTCTTTTGTAAATTCTGTAGCTTTTCCATTATGAAGCTCTTTATGGGGGAGAGAGTGAATTTTAAATTCCTGTCATAGAAAGTCATTCTGCAGTTCACTTATTTATTTGATTTAAAAATCTATACTGGAGAAACAAACCATTCGAGGAGCATTTTGCTTTTATTGTTGATGATAAAGGACCTTTTCTGTGTTATCCTGGGAAATCCTTCTGTAATGGCAACTGGTCTCCTCCTTGCACTTGATAGTTTTCAAATCCAAGGCTTTTTGTTTTTGCTTTTTACACATACTCATTATTGCTTTTTATCCTTCTACACTCTTCTCTATAAGTGTTTATTACCATTTATAATGATGATGCATACATGTATAAATTATTTTTCTAGCTGAAAGTTGAAAGAAAATCAAAGGTTATTCTATCCTTAGAATTGAGAGGCCAGTCTGCTGTAAGGATCCCATGGCATTTTTAATGAGACAAAATCTCCGAGCTTTTTTCTTCTCAATATAGAAGGAGCTTTGTGCTGGCCAGCCTCTGCCTAGAGACATCCTTAAACATCCTCTATAAGGAAAAGCTTTTCAGAAATTAAAATATTTTTGGATACAGTTGAAATGAGTTTCCATATTTTGAACTAGATTTTTCAAACTTTTGTAAAATAGATTTCCAATGCCTCTGTGCATCACTGAAGCCCTAAGTACACTGAGGTTTAAGTTGGGAAGGGAAATACAACAACAATAACAGCAAAGTTTGATAATCCAAAGAGGAGCTCAGTGTGATACTGTGACATCAGGTTTTCTGTTTATCCCTAAGGCTGCTATTGCAATGACTTCAAGGTTTGATGGTGCTTTTTCTTTCTTTTTTTGTTTTTTGTTTTTTTGGTTTTTTTTGTTAAAGATGCTGAGCAGCAGGCTAATGGATACACAGCAGGATGTAAAGACAGCAGAAAGCAAGGGAATCATATGTGAGTCTATTCCTCAGAGATATCCTGCTAGGATTGAGCTAACTAACCAGAGTTTCAGCCGTCTTCTCCTGGGGAACATGCTAGGATGTTTCCTTGCCCACTTAGGCTTCTTGTACTCATTTGGATTAAAATACTCTCACAGATAAATCATGATTCTTACATGATATGACCCTTTTCTTTCTCTAGAAAAATACTTTGAAAGAATAATATGGGAAAAGCTCAGCTATTTTCATATAGCAAATGCTACATACGTGTATGCCTCCTTAGTGTAGGAGTTTAAGGAGGCTGAATTTTTTATGTGCCCCCTAGGTTGTTGAGGGGGATTAGGCTCTATGGAGCTCTATTGTTATTATGAACTCAATCAAATATACCTATAAGTCTTTTTAAAAAATTTTGTTTTAGATACTTTTTCCCAAGAAACTTCTAAGTCAGCTACCAAGATTACCAGATGGCTCATTCCTTCAAGTAATCTCTTATAAAACTAATTTATTTTGATTTGATTCTCTGTTAGAATTACAGGTTAATGGAAGACTGCTGTTAAGAGATTGAAATTGTGTTATAGGAATGGGGGCTAGACAGCCTAGCTGGTTCAATGGGTAGAGCACCAGGCCTGGAGTCATGGAATTTTAGTTATTTTTCAATTGTGCCTGACCCTTCATGACTCCACTGGGGCTTTCCTTGGAGACGGGGTGTTTTGTCATTTCCTTCTTTAGCTTATTTCACAGTTGAAGAACTGAGGCAAACAGGGCTAAATGTCTTGCCCAGGGTCACACAGCTAGGAAGTGTTAAGTGTCCGAGGTCAAATTTGAACTCAGGTCCTCCTGACTTCAGGGCTGGTGCTCTATCCACTGTGCCACCTAGCTGCCCCTAAACCATCTTTTGATAACTACATTCTTTTAATTGAAAAAATATTGAATTTAGAAAATTCTGCAAACTGTAGAACAGCAGTCTTTGAAGAATTAAAAACTATGGCTATTCACAAGGCAATGGACAGGTGAATGGTAAGTCATATCAAGCAATAACATATTACAAATGAACAAATGCATAAGATATACAATGTAAAGAATGCTATCAGAGAAATGTATAACTAATGGGGTAAAAGGGCTAGTCATGTGGTAAGAGGGAGGAATAATCAGTAAACAATCCATATATTCCATAGAAGGCCCCCAGCAGGTTGGATAGACTTCCCCATGTAAGGTTTATAGAAGGATGTTAACAAGATTTGCATGGGATGATATGACATTGACCATAAGATAATCCTAAATTGCTAATAGAGCTGAGAGAGTCTAGCTATTACTAGCTCAGCTCACTCAGGTCCCTTCATCATAGTCTATTTGTTTTTGTTGATCCCAAATTAGATCAGTGACTATGTATCTGGATAGGTATCAAAATCAATGAGAAGCAATCATGGGAAGGTTAAAATTTTCATCCTACGTTAAGATATATTGATAGATTAAAAAAAATCAGAACCTTCCTAACAAGCATTACATATTGTGCATTAAACAACATCATCAACAAAATTCCACACTTGGGCTTAGTGTTTTAAATAGAAGGAAGGAAAATTTCAGTGAAAATGTGATTTGTGGAAGACCTATTGATTGAAGACTGAGGCCATGAACCTGGTGCCAAATCAACCAGGTGGACATTTGATTTCTTTTATTTTGTACCTCTTATATTTTTAACCTTTTGCATTTTAATTTGTCCAAAAATAAAACAAAAATCATAACTGCCTCATGTGGAAATTAAAACATATATATGCAGAATAGTAGCAGAATTGCATTTGTATGTCCAAGAACCTGGTTATTTGAGACTTAGGTTCAAGAATTTTAGATAGAATTTCATCTTCCTGAATTCAAATCTGGTCTCAGATACTTACTGATAGTATGATCCTGGCCAAGTCACTTAACCCTGTTTGACTCAGTTTCCTCATCTGTAAAATGAGCTGGAGAAGGAAATGACAAATCACTCCAGTACCTTTGCCCAGCAAACTCCAAATAGGGCTATGAAGAGTCAGATACCTTTAAAATAACTGAATAACAACAAAAATATTTTTTACCTGAAGCTCTCAAAATATTTAAAAGTAAAAAATGAGCCAAAAGATCTGTGTCACTCCATTGAAAAGATCAATTGATTTGACATTGACAAATACCTAAAGACCATTTATTAGAATTTAAGGAAAAATAATGTACTGATTCCTGTTTAGCAAGTCTGGGTGCCAAGCTAATATTCTTAACAGCTTCCCAAATCCAACTAGGGAGATAGATCAAATAGTCAGGCTTCTAAGTATATCAATCAATCAATCAACATGCAATTATTATGTGTAGAAGGGCATGTTTACATTGGTTCTCATGAACCCCCGTCTTAACTGAATAGAAGTTTCTTCAGGACAAGGAATCATATCATTTTTGTCTTTATAGCTCCAACATCTGACACATAATAGACAGTAGTAGTTTGCTGACGTGAATTGGGTCGTCTCTATCTTGAGGATGTTATGTGACTTACTTGCATCTGAATCTGAGCACTCAGAATAAGAAAAAGGCAGCTCTTAAAGAACATCTCATTGGACTGGCTCCTTTCTAGGGACTTAGATGTGTGATGTCATTGAGATATAAAACTTCTAAGCAAAGAAACTCCTTTTACCAACCCTTATGGATAGCCGGTCTACAACTGATACTGTCTGAGAGTTGCCTAGAACTTTGAGAAACTAAGGACTTTCCCAGGATCTAAGCCACAATATGTCATAGATAGAACTTGAATATGTCACAGATAGGTTTGACTGAGCCAGATCATCATCTTCATGCTTCTTCTCATTATTATTGACCTTTGTCAAGGAAGTAGCTGAAGTTGAATAAGTAAACACAATTAAATACAAATGCTCTGATACTGACCAAATGGCTACATGTTTTGGAGTCATAGTGTCAGAAATATTTTTTAATAACTAAAATATCAGAAATAAAAGCAGATATTACTAGTGACTGATTATTTTAATTCCAAAACTTCTTCTGTCCAATGCTTCAATTTTTAAAAGGAATAAAGATACTCTCCTCTCTTTATATTTAGACTAATATCTATTTTAAATTCCCTTTCAACTTTGCACTTCAGATTTCATTTTATTACTGATTCAATGGATAATTTAAAACTCAAAGAATGGAATATGCATTATTATTTATAGCCATTAGAGAAATGAAATTTTCATCTTCATGACAGCTCTTTTTCCAGGTTAATGTGAAAAAGCTAAGCATATCTCAGAAGTACTAAAAATGAAATGGTAGATAAGACTTGGGCATAATGGCGGCAAAGTCCTTAAAAAAAACAGTGGGTTTTTTTTTTTTTTTTAATAGAAGTTACATAGAGTGAGAAACTAAATAGATTTTGTTCTCTTTATATGGGCTTTTCAAACTGAAGTGAAAATGAGACCCAATCTGATTCATACTAAGTAGGGGGTAAAGAACAGACCGGGTTTTCCTTTCCCAAACAAATAAATAGAAATAAAAGCAAACAGTCAATATACACTGAACTGTCACTGCTAATATAAAAGAATCTTCTTTTCTCCCAACTAAACTAGATTTCCAAAGTGGTACTTGAGTGGAAGAGTTCGCTAGTATCTTTACTTCACCTAGGGGGATGTCTTTGATTCAAACTTCTGTTTTTAAACATACCATGTTAAAAATGCAGTTGTCATATGTAGCTTGGTTACATTGATAATAATTATAAGAACAATAATATTAAATAGTGTTTATGAAAGCACCAAGTGCTTTGCAAAGCACTTTACAAGTATCTCATTAGAGTCTCAAAATAACTTTATGAGACACACTAGGTGCTTATATGCTATTACCCCTATTTTATAGGAAGCTGAAGCTCATAGAGTTTGAATGACTTGCTCAAAGAAACATGGATAATAATAATGGTAAACCACTCCACTATTTTTGTCAAGGAAGCCCCAAATGGGGTCATGGAGAGGCACACAAGTGAAAACAAATAACCAGACAGTAATAACAACAAAAAGTAGTCTGCCCTCTGAAAATCAACGAAGTGAAGAGATGCCATATTTGAACCATCGTTGTGTTTAATATGTATTTCTTCAGAGGTAGAGATTTGAATTCAGGTCTTCCTGACTCCAAATCCAGTCCAGAATTTGTTTCAGGAATTCATAAAATCACAGAACACAAATCCATTACTTTATATAACCCTTTTCTCTAAAAACCTATTTTGCAGAAGAGGCAATTGAGGCTTTCAGAGAGTTTACTGCCCAAGGCTATATATACATATGGCTAACATGCTCCTTCTCCTATTGGATGTTCAGTATTCTGAGAAAAGACAGCAAATCAAGTTTAAAGCACTACCAAAACACCCTGAAAGGTTTTAATATCTAAGCTTTCAAGGCTTATTCTGCTTTTTCTTTCCTAAGTGAGACTGGGGTCTCACTCACTCACAAGTAAAAATTACCTGATACAGAGGCATGCAGATGCTATCAATCCATTCCAGTTGTAACCGAGGCAGTTCATCTTTTCGGTTTCGATCAAAAATAGCCTGCAATGGGGGAGGGAAGAGGAAAAAATCACAAACACACTTTATTATACATGGGTATTTCATACATGCTTCATCTAATATTTTATAGTTATGATCCAAGTTTTAGAGACAGAATACTTCACAGATTAAACTGATCTTCATATTCATACACACACATCTTATTCCTTTATCTAAGATGAAAAATAAATGACTTTCACTTGTTTTTATGAGATTTATAAGTTAAATTTCTTTTGAGTTTTATAGCATGTAATTGCTTGGGACAAAATTATTTACAAATATGGAAATTACTTCTAAATTCAAGTCAATAGGAAGTGGATACCATTTTAAAGGGAGGACATAGATTTTAGTGCCACGAAAATAGAGCAGATTTTCATTTTCAGTATGAGGTGGAATAGAGTAGAATGGGATAGTTTAAAGCCCTAAGAAGATGCTTTGTTTGAAATTAATAAAATTGAAATTTGTCTACTTCATGGGTAGTTCTTAATTTATCAGTTGTAATTGTTATAAATATCTTATTTTGTATTTTTAGATGGTCTTCTTTCTTCACAGAATTTCTGAATTTCCATCTTTGGAATCAGGCTCTTTAGAATTTTCAGCTCTCTAGAAACTTCTACATAAATGAAAAGGATTGTGGAGAGACTAGATATTACTAATTTGAAGAAACTAATGTAAACTTTTCTGCCTCTAGATAGAATAAAGAAAACCTGTGTTTACTCAATGATTTCATTACTGATACTATTTTAACTTTCTCTAAATACTCTGGTAGCTCCTACTGAACTTGCTAAGCTTCACTGCTTTGAACATAAGTAATTTATTATTTGATCAGTTTTATTAACACTCTGTCCTCCCAGTATACCACTCTGATTTCTCTGTACCATGCCACCCATCTTTGGATTGTATCCATAAACTTAAAAAAAGTCTTACTTTGCTCAATCTGAGAGATTCTTTCTGTTCAGACCATACTTGAACATAATATAATTAACAGTGTTTCGTTGTTTTCCTCTTTTCTCCAATTTTGTTGGGTTTGAAGAAAGGAAGAGTCATCTTTCTGAATTCAAATCTTATTTCAGACACTTGTTAGTTATGTGACCACAAGCAAATTACTTACCTCTGTTTGCCTCAGTTCCCTCATCTGTAAAATGAGCTAGAGAAGAAAATGGCAGACTCCAGTAACTTTGCTAAGAAAACCCCAAATGGGGATCAGAAAAAGTAGGATATGCTTGAACAATAAAGTAAAAAACTCCATAATTATATTGGTAATCCCTTAAATATATTAGTCTCAATCTCCTCAGATCCCATGGTTTACTTCTCCACTCCAGCCAATCATAGGAATATTCTATATCCTGGATCTCAGTATTACTCATAAAGGTTCTACTTCCATGATAAAAAACCTTACATTTGTCTGACTATAACTTCCTATTATTTCATCCTCTCTGCCTCATTCCTTCTAAACCCATTCTTTATCAAAAACTAAAGTTCTTCTACATCTCAACATTTTCACAAGTTTTGCCATCACTCTTTTCCCTTGATCTCCACACACTTTTTCCTCTCAATACTTTTTTTTTCAGATTCCCCATTTCAATCAATGATACCATCATTCTTTCAGTCTCTCATATCGTTACTTCAATGATATTCTCAATTTCTCATTCTCTCTCATCTGCCCAGGACCAAATTAGTTAGGTTAAAAAACTATCATCCCTAGTTCCTCAGCCAGCTAAGTGACACAGTCCCAGGCTGGGGATTGGGAAGAACTGATTTCAAATCCAGCCCCAGACATTTATTGTGTGATCTTAGAAAAATCATTTAATCTGTTTGCCTCAGTTTCCTCTTTTGTAAAACGGAGATAATAATGCACCCACTTCCCACATTTGTTGTCAGGATCAAATGAGATAAAAATTGTAAAAGCTTTACATGATGCCCGACCCATAAAAGTACTATTTAAATGTTGGCTATTGCTGTGAATTTATTCAGCAACTGCCACTCATGAAGATCTGATATATGTCAGGGGAAGCCATACCTACATTAGGAAACCCTGGCTCTTTTGAGTTATTCTTCTAACCTGACAAGAAAAAATGAAGATAAAAGTTGGTAATTTTTTGCATCCCTTCCTGGCTTCCTATCATGGAAGACTTTGGTCAATCAGCTTCATTGTAAGGGTCAGCTTTCTCTTTGTGGGACACTTTGTGAGGAAAGAGTCTCATTTAGACTTTGGTCAAATTAATTACATTCATGCCTTTTGGAAAATCCCTTTACCTGAGACTACAGACAAAGGCTCCTTAGCCCTGCTTCTTTGTGGCATCTGACCCTCCAACGCTGGCAATTTACTCATATTTTTCTCATTTAATTAAATGACCTGTGGTATTGCTGCATTGTAAACCCTTCAGTTCCTGCCTGAGAAGCAGTTTTTAAAAGGAAAAAAAATACCTTCAGATACTGTGTGCTGAAGCCACTTGGGTCATGCATTGCCTTTAGACATAAACGCTGAGCACTCTAGTCCAAGAGCTTTATTTCGGTAATCAAACTCAGTCACACTGCCTGAGGCCTCTCCTAGAACCCCCCCCCCCCACTCCACTGCCCTCCTTTTTTACTTTTCTTATGAACTTGTCACATTCTGCCTTCTTTAATAATATTGAATTTCTCTCCCTTACTCTATTGCTGTGAGTACTTATAGAACAAAGACTTGGTTTCACTAATTTTTTGTATCTTCCCCTACCCCACTCCCCCAAACAAAAAGGATCTAAATTTGTTTTGCCATAGAAAAAGGCTATTTAATGATTATTTATTGGATTTGAATTCTTTCTTAAAGTTACTATGGTCCCTTCAAGAAAGTAGCCCTTTTTTTTTCCTGATAGGAAAATAAAATAGTTTTGTGACTGCTTTAGAAAGTAAAAGTAACATTACTCATGCATATATCTGGTAAATAAAAAACTATTAAAAAAAGAAAGAAAGAAAGAAAGAAAGAAAGAAAGTAAAAGTAACACGTCCATATGTAGAAGTCTATTTGTATATAGGTGGACTTTAAAAGTCAATAAATTCACCAATAAGCATTTATTAAGGACCTACTGGGTGCTTAATAATAGTTAAATGGGTCATGGTGCATAAAGCATTGGACCTAGAGTCAGGAAGATGCGTCTTCCTGAGTTCAAATTTCACCTCAGACACTTATTAGTGTTGAGCAAGTCACTTAATCCTGTTTGTCTCAGTTTCCTCAACTGTTAAAATGAGCTTGAGATGGAATAGCAAATCATTCCAGTATTTTTGTCCAGAAAACCTGATGGCAACACTCCAGGCTTTCGGGGGATTAGGCTGATGTTTGTTGATAAACTCCTCTTGTTTCCTCAATTCAGAACTTGGCAGAATTGTCCTTTGGCATCCATGTTTAAGTTTAGATTCTCAAATTTTCAATCCTGTTTATCCCCATTTTTTCATCCTTTTGTTTTCAGTTATTTGATAGTTGAGAAATCCATTTTCTAGTTTACTTTAACGAAAATAAGAATAAACTTACTGAAGGGGTGAGTTTGAGTTCAGCTCTTTCTCTGTCTCCTTGTTCAAAGAACTCACTGGTTACCAGTTCAGCTACCTGAAAAACATCAGCATTTAAATTCTTTTTTGGTAGGCATTTTTAGTGAACAATAGAAATCAACCCTGACAACAAAAGCTAAAGCTTATAACATCTATTTTCTCAAAGTAGAAAAGCATGGTAACCTCTTATGTTTATTACAGAATACATCAATGACAATGCTTTTATTGTTTTTAGCCATACAAAACATTTTTAAAGTGCTTCCCCTATGCAGTTATATAGAGAGACTTTATCTCCAAAGTCTTGCTTCCATGCTGGGTTGAATATCATACATAGCATGGTGTAGAATATCTTCTGATAGAGAAATCAATCAAATAACAATTTAGGTAAGCCATTATTATTTTCATGTAGCCTTTTTACCTAATGGATCATCTATAGCATACTTACATCTTTGATTGGCTTCCTTCTGCTTTATCCCATGTGATTTTTCCCAGATTTATTTTTAACATACTGAGGCAATGATAACTACAGAATTATAATAGGAAACGATAAAGAATTAACATCTACTTTGTGGGGTAGGTGTATTATATAGCAATCTTTTATAATACAATATTATCATTTTGGGGGGAACATGATTTTAGATGTAGTTTGTCCAATTTCATATATGAGGCATTTTAATGCCAGACTGATGTTATCCAGAAGTTCAATTCGCTACCTCCCAGACCACATAAACACATTCCAAAGTTGAATAATCATGACTTCTTTGGATTATCTACTCTTTGGAATTTTGCATAACAGTGATTTCTTTCCATGAATAAGGATGAGTTGATTAGAAAGAGACATTTCTTCATCCAGCCCTATGTATGGTTTCTAGGAAATTTTGGTATGATTTTTGCCAGGCAAGTAAGGTAGCATTTCCTTTCAAGAATGTGGTTGAAGACTTGTGATTAAAAATTCTGATGTGACTGAACAAAAATAAGAAAAACAAGAAGCACCACTGTGCATAGGGAAAAGCAGAAAAAGATCTCAATCTTGCCAAGTTAAATCAAGAAAAGACTCCAGACTTCAAGAGAAGCAGTAAAACAGTCCTGAAGTCCACATTCCTGTTTCTGCCTTGCTCACTTAAGCCTATAGTTTTGAAACTTTAAATGACATACTAATTAGGTCTAGCAAAGTGAAAGGAACAGTAAATTCTGAGAATTAAGACAATCAATACACCTTTCACTTAGGTGAAATACACTTTTCCTCAGTCATAAAATATTACTATAATTAAAAAAAACCCAACTCTGCAAACCAGAAAGCAAACTGAAAATGGCAAGTGTTCTGCCATTTACAAAAGCATTCTCTTGCCTAAACAGGAGCTCAAATTATATTAGGAATTAGGTAGCCAGACAGGTCAGATAACAATATTTCTAACAGGGAAAATTTGAATCAAACTACGACATAAAATCATTTGGACTTTACATGGGCAGCTAGATCGTGCAGTGGATAGAGCATCAGCCCTGAAGTCAGGAGAATATGAATTCAAATGTGCTCTCAAACACTTAACACTTCTTAGCTGTGTGACCCTGGGCAAGTCATTTAACCCCAATTGCCTCAGCAAAAAAAAAAAAAAAAAAAAGAAGAAAAGAAAAGAAAAGAAAAGAAAAGAAAACAACAACAAAAAGCATGTGGATCTTCCCTTCCACCTTTGTATCTCTTCCCTTAATTTCTGGTTCTGAATGTGTATCCTATTATATCTTTTCTTTCTAATTAATTTTTTTCTAATTAACAATGTTCTGTCCTTTCTACCTCTTATCCATTTCCCTGAGGGAAAAAAATGCTTCACACACATACACATATATGAATATATATGTATATCAAAGGTTTCATTTATATATGTGTATGTATGTGTAGATACATACATATATGTGTATATGTATAGATATACACAAACATATACATATCTATCTGAAACAAAACAAATTTCTGCATTAGTTAAATCTAAAATGTGTGTCATACTTTAATCATACTTTATATCTGTTTCCTCCCTATCTTCATTTATGCCATTGGTTCTCATTTCATCCTATCCTGGATCTTTCTGCCCAGCAGGAATAAGGTTTCCAGGCAAGAATGAGAGCCTTAAGTGCTTTGTTCTCAAACTCAAGATTCCTCTGGTTGCTCTTTGATTGTGTTTCTTAACACAACATAAATTAGATGTGTTCATCAGGCCTCACAGAGATAGGAGTTCTATATAGATCGGTAGCCCCTAGAAATCAGTGGAATGAAAAAAATACCTGTTCTTGTTCTTTAGAGGGCTCCTGAGGATCTTCCCAGCACTTCTCTTACAGCTCAACTGGCACCACTATTTTGTTTTGTACTTAAAAACCCAATCAGGGATATTAAGTGACTCCTGATTGAATTTTTTATTAAAGAAAGAAATTTAGATGCTAATCAGGTCTCCGGGGATCACTGGGGAAACCCACATGCTGTAGTTATACTTGTATGGGAAGAAGGGTGGAAAGAACCCAAGAAAATTCTTTTGGGAAGGGAAAAAAAGAAGCATAATGGTATTAAACATACTTCAGGAATGTACTTTCAAAAAGTAAATTCTACTTATATATAAAAATTATTGCCTAACCTGTTTAAGATAAACATCATTTAAAATATCTGTAACAATGTAATTCAGAGGGAAAACATGCACAAACCAAAAAGTTTTGGGTTTGGAGGCATGATAGCTTAAATAGATAAAGATTAGTTTGTTGAGAGCCTGATCTTTTGTTTGCTAGTACCTGATATAATTTACATATTTATGTAATCACAGGGTCAAAGGAGATAGTAAAATCATAGGGTGAAAGGAGATAGTAATTATAAACTGCTTATCCTACTATCTGGACCATAGTAATTGTTCTCTGATGCTGTTGTCATTCAGTCATGTCCAACTATTCATGATCTTATGGACCATTGCATGGTAGGCCTTTCTGCCCTCCACTATCTTCCTGAAATCAATCCAAGATCATGTTCATTGCTTCCATGACATTATCTATCCATCCCATCCCTTTCTTTTGCTTTCCCAACATCAGGGTCTTTTCCAATGAGTCCTGTCTTTTTATCATGTGGCCTAGTATTTAAATGTCAACTTCAGACCTTTCACAGTTTGAATTAATGTCTTTAAATATTGACTGATTTGATTTCTTTTCTGTCCAAAGGAGATTCAAAAGTCTTCTCCAGTACCACAGTTTCAAGTGTTAGTTCTGCAGTGCTCAGCTTTCTTTACACTCCAACTCCCACAGATACATTACTACTAGAAAAACCCTAGCATTGACCACACAGATCTTTGTCTCTCTTATTTTTGGTAAGTTACTACTACATTATATTAGTTGTCTAATATTGAGACATTCAATCTCTGTTTGCCTAATTTTATTCATTGTGAAATTGAGATAATAGGGTGTTAGGATTCCGGGCTAGCTCCCTGAAGGGCTCAGAATCAGCCAGAGTTAGGATAAGCAAAAGTCTTTGCCCCACATTGGACATCAAATTGTGATGTTCTGTTGTCTCTAAAAGATTCAAAGTCTTGAATCTTTTCCTGTCAGAATGTCTCCAGCCAGCTTCAGTCTCTAGCTCCCTCTGAATCCAAAACCTCCAGCCAGCACAAAGATACACATGGGAATGAATCAGAGTTTGCCTCCAAGAGTGTGGGATTGAGGGTTTCCCAGAATTCAATCCTAGATGTGAATCTCCTGGAAGTCCATAATCAGGCTTTTCCTTTAGACTTGTAAATCTGCTGGATTTGCCAATCCACTGAATCCTGCCTCTGAATCTCCTTGAGCTTCCCTGGAATCCTCCCCTTGACTCACTCCAGACTGACTTCCCCACTCAATGTTGGCTCCTTATACCCTCCCAGAGAATGGGGTTGTGGGTACTCCATGAGCTTGTGGGAACTACTTAAAGAACCAATGATCAAGCTCCTTTAAAGGTGTAAACTCCTTTAAAGGTATAAACTAAGAAGCACATTACCTTGTCTCAAGTTCTGGACCATAACATCTGCAAGAATCCTAACATCAGGGCATCAGGGCACAGTTGATGTAAGGATCAAATTGAAAGAATGATTCTAAAGTGCTTTATATAGTACCTGGCATATAGTTGAGGCTATATTCATGCTAGCTATTGTTGTCACTATTTACTTGTCACTGTTGTTGTTATTGGTACTTGGTCTCTGTTTTGAAAGCTTTTTATTCCTCATAATTTAGAAATTACTATAATTTTGTATGACAACATCTATTAAAACATTACTCTCAAAGTTTTATGGATCAAGATTATTTCTGGGCAGTTTCAGGAAATAGTTCCATCTATGATAATACTCTCTCTGATTATAGAAGGGTTAGTTGTTGGGTTCTCCAGCAAACTTTAAAGTCTATATTTGCAGTTTGGAAATTTCTGTTAGTCTATGCAAGACAGTGAGCTTCTGCTATCTATAGTCAGCAGGTCAGGTTCTACTATGTATTCAGGAAGTGATTTTTTTTTTCTTTTGCATCTTGCTG
This sequence comes from Sminthopsis crassicaudata, assembly GCF_048593235.1. Lineage (NCBI taxonomy): Eukaryota > Metazoa > Chordata > Mammalia > Dasyuromorphia > Dasyuridae > Sminthopsis > Sminthopsis crassicaudata. The sequence continues at coordinate 434,043,236 of NC_133619.1, read as the reverse complement.
TGATGTACTGCACAATTTCTACTGTTCCTTTTTTTTAAATTACATTATCTACAAAGATCATTAAACTCAGGCTTCTTTTTTTTTTTTTTTTTGTAATTTCTGGTGGAGAATTGCCATCACTGACCATTCCTTTCCTATGAACAAATTTGCATGACTTGGACATTTTTACCTACTGATAGAGGGATTTGTGATTCCATTCCTAGATCCCATAGGCTCCATCCAGAGTTAAACCATCATCAGATCTCTTTGACAAATCCCATGACATATACCAATTGTTGACCTTTACTATTACTTAGTGATAGCTACTTATTCTCAAAGAATTCTTATGTTTCTAATCTATTTCTCAAGTGTTCTGAAAACATTTATCATTTCCCTTCTTCCTTTCTGAGGACATGTTAATTTTCTATAAATGCCACAGAATGATGAATATTGGATTTTGTGAATATTGTAAAAATATTTACTAAGATACTTTTCAAATATGTCATAGTACATCTTATAGTTCCAAACATGTATGTTATTAAAGTTCTAATTACTTTAAACACTAGTAAGTTTCCTAATGTTTTCAACCACAACTTTCTTCTTGAGCTTAATTCTTAAATGTTTTGTCCCTAGGAGAACAAAAATTGCTTGAATCTGCTGGTCTAGTCTGAGTTCTGGATCCAAATCATTAGCGTCTTTCTTTCTTTTTTCTTTTTATTACTTTTTCTAGTAAATTTATCTTTTTATTGTACACATTGCTTTATGAATTATGTTGTGAGAGAAAAATAAGAAAAAAGGGAAAAATATGGGAGAGATTTTTTAAAAAAGAAAGAAGAAATGAACATAAGGTGTTGATTTACATTCAGTCTCCTTAATTTTTAGATGAAGTTTTCTGTCCAAAGTCTTTACAGGATTGTTTTGGATCACTGAACCACTGAGAAGAACCAAATCTTTCCTAGTTGATCATCTCACATTCTTGCTGTTATTGTGTACAATATATTCTTGATTCTACTTGTTTTGCTCAGTATCAGTTCATGTAAATCTTCCCAGGCCTTTCTATAATCAGCTTGTTCATCATTTTTATAGAGCAATAATATTTGATTATCTTTATATACCACAACCTGCTCAGCTATTCCCCAATTGATAGACATCTACACATTTTCCAATTTTTTGCTACCACAAAAAGAGCTGCTACAAAAATTTTTGCACATGTGGGTCCTTTTCCTTTCTTTATGATTTCCTGGGGATACAGAGTATCTATCTTACGTTACTCTACATTAAAAACTTTACACTTATTGAATCCAAATGACATTTTGATATTTTCAGAGATTACTTGTACATCAAGTGATTAATAAGATGTTTGATTTAACTCTTTTACCTTAGAAGTGGTAACCACATCTATTTAGTAGAGACAACTAGTTTATTTTTTTTTATTATACATGTTAAAATATATGTTAAATCCAATATATGTAAACATATTTATATTATTTTCTTGCTGCACAAGAAAAATCAGTTCAAAAAGGAAAGTAAATGAAGCAAGAAAACAAAATGCAACAATAAAACAATAAACAACAACAAAAAAGAGTGAAAATGTTATGTTGTGATCCATATTCAGTCCCCACAGTCTTCTCTCTAGGTGTAGATGGTTCTTTTCATCACAAGATCACTGGAACTGCAATCTCATTGTTGGAAAGAGTCACATTCATCAGAATTGATTGTCCCCTTTGCCTTCTTTAAGATTTCTTTGGGATATAAGCCCATGGATCAAAGGACATGCACAGTTTGATAATTTTTTGGGCATAGTTCCAACTTGTTCTCCAGAATGATTGAATCCGTTCACAGTTCCACCAACAATGTATCAGTGTCCCAGTTTTCCCACATATCCTCCAACATTCATCATTATCTTTTCCTGTCATTTTATCCAATCCAAGAGGTTTATAGTGAGATCTCAGAATTAGAGACAACTAGTTTAAAACTAAAAAGAACCACAATGAGATTAAGCTTTCTTTCTCAAGTGCTATCTTTTATATGAATTGTTTTTTACCTTATTATGTTGATGGCATGTTGTAATTGGAGAATAATTTTTCACATAGATATAAACATTTTAGGGCTCTTATAATACTTGTATCTATTTTATATATTTTCAATAAATGTACAATTTATGAGGATGGACCTGAGTCAAAGACTTGATAATAATTAATAAAAAGCTTGGCTATGTTTGGCACCTGATTCAATAATTGTTGTTCACTCATTTTTAGCTGGGTATGACTCTTCATGATCCCATTTGTGGTTTTCTTGGTAAAGATTTTGCAATGGTTCACCATTTCCTTCTACAGCTCATTTTTACAAATGAAGAAGCGGAGGCAGTGTTAAGTGACTTGCTTAGAGTCATGGAGCTAATTAATGTCTGATGATATAATTGAACTCAGGTCTTTCTAATTCTAGGCAGTACTTTATCTCCTACACTATTTCATTATGAAATTGATAAGTTAATCTTTCTACTCCTGGGACTTGGGGCATCACTTTTTTGATCTTTGGCAAATATGTTATTTTCTTGTATTTCTGGATTTGTTTAGTGATAACAAGTTGTGAATGCTTTATATAAACTATGAACAAATAATTGGCCAATATTTGTAGATGTCAGTACTATTATTATACATTTTGGTTACAGAAGTAAGATGTTTCTTATTAAAAATGGAATCAAATTTACCTCTGAAAAGAAGCTGACACAGTATTTTGCTAGTAATTCATGTGATGCTGTGAAATATTTGAGCCAGTTATTATGAATATTATCTAGTTTTGAAACATTCCAGTTTTGCTGAAAAGCTTGAGTTTCAATTACTTTCCTTAATGTGGCTATTCTATTATACATTCTGTTAACATTGCATAAGCCTTCCATTTCAGTAAGTAAATAAATATTTAGTAAGTATCTATTATGTCCCAGTGCTAAATACTGGAAATAGAAATACACACAAAAAATTCCTGCCTGCAAGGAGCTTATAATTTAATGGAAGAAGACAACAAAAGAAACTGAAAAGTGTGGAAGTGAGGAGAGAAGAACAGGGAGGCATGAACACAGAGGAAGATACCCAGCACTGCAAATATGAAGAAGTTCAAAAGCAATGTGGCTGGTGGATATTGGGAAGAAGACTGAGTAGAGCCCCTTCCCTAGATGGAGTCTCTGGAGCCTATGTGCTTATTATAAAGTCAGAGGATCCAATCAATGGACAGAGGATACTAATATAAAGACCAAAGCTGATTCAAAGTTACATTTTTATTATATTAGGTTTCCTGTAGCCCTTTTGTTATCACATCATATGATGTTGAAGGTACCACTGACAAAATAAAACAACAACAATAAAAACCCATTGTGAAGCTCTTGCTCACAACTGATAAGATTGTTTTTCAATGGTACAGGGCATATAATGACCAAATAATTTCCACTCCTTTTCAGAGGTTCTCTCTCTTTGTTTTTTTTTTTTTTTTTGGTTCCTTATCTCTGTTTAAATTATCATTAAAAAATTACACTTGCTTATTTTGTTGTTTGTACTGCTTTGATTACTTTGTATCTCTTTAACTTTTTGACTTTTTCTCTCAATTGTTAATTTAAAAAATCAGAATTTTTTGATATACTTTTGGTTTCCAGAGTCCATTCTTCATATTTCTTTTTTGATGATTTTAATTTAGTGACATGTAATTCGATTTTTTTCTTTTTACTGTACATACCAATTAGCTATCAATGTAATTTCAAAATGCCATTCTATAGGTCTTAAACATTTTTGGTCAAGTTATTTCTTCCATAAAGATGTTTGACACCTTTCTTTAAGGGTATTTTTTGGTAGTACTTCTTTTCATTTTATGATTCTTACCAGAGAAACACTCTTGCATACACTATTACATATTAATAATGAACATTTTTATGTTTTTTGTATAATATTGTGTGAAGATGGTGAAAACAAATTCCAGCTTTTAAAAAAATTTCTCTGTTTTAGTATAGTTATTCCACCTGTTGGAATCATGTCAAATTTTTTAAAAAGACTTTTTGATATTCTAGTTTAAGTATCTCCATCTACTCTTCAAAATTACTTGAAACTTCAGTGTCATTTGTTTTATTATGTAGCCTTCTAGAGTTTGCATTAAAATTTTTTCTAATTCATTTTATATTTTTCAACTTTTTCCTTTTCAGATTAAAAAAATTCCCCAATCTCAGCTCTTATTTTATCCAATCCGGGTTTAGGAAAGAGAATATTTCCAATAACTCCCTTCCATCAATTCTGTACTATATTGCTGAAGGTACCATTGACCAGAAATAAAACAAAACAAAAAACCTTGTCTATGACTGGTAAGATCAATTTCTAATTTTGTTATGAAATAGCACTAGCACATAATGAAAACTTTCATATTATTTTGTCCATTTCATGGGCACTTGGGATTTTTCTACTTAAAGTGGCAAGCATCATTTTTACAGGCAGGATATTGTTATTTCTGATTGGTTCCAGTCTCTTGCCTTGTTGTGACACTTGAATGGAAAGAACCACTACTCAATCCTTCCATTGTCCTCAATGTCTATCATCATGATTGTTTTGAATAGGGCCAGCCTTTATCTCTTTGATGCTCTATATGTATCTTTGATTTTTAGGAATATATAAAACACATTTACCAATGAGAAATTAGATCCCTCATTATATTACAATTCATCAGTGTTTCAAGTTTCTTAAAATTATTATTATCGTCATCTCCTATTTATTATTATTGTCCTCATTCTTTTCATCTTAGACTAAATGGGGTTAAGATAAAAATTGTCCATGGAGAAGTCACCATCCTACTATTATTCCTTTATGTTTGATGTTTGGCAAACTATTGCATGGGTGGGATAAAATAATTGCCTTTTGTAACTAAATAGTAGCATTGCAATATCAGCTCAGATTTCATAAGCACAGTGAAAGCATCTTTGTAGGCAGAACAAAATGAATATGAGAAACAAAAGGAATCATGTATACTATTTTATTCACATATGTTTTTGATTTATTCTATTATTTCTCTATGTTTTAGGAACTTTTTGTTACATATAGTCTGAAGCTTATGATTTATTCAATATGACATCCATTAAAAATAGCATTTCCAAAATTTTAAAGTTCAGTGTTATATCTTGGTGATTGTGAGTAACAGTTTGTCTATGGTAATCCTCTGTTTCTAGTACTTACTTATTTGGTGAATTCTTAAGGATATTTTTGGGTTTGTATTCGTAGCATATAAAGTTTCTATCATTTTTTTGCAAAACCTATTTTGGTCAATATGTCTAGCCTCCTTAATTATGAACTTTTTGTAATTTCTGATAGCAATAATGTGATCTTATGTTACTTTCACAATCCCTCCATTTATGTAAACAAATCTGTATTAACCTTTTTTAAGTGCTTCTTTGTTAGATGAATTATGTAAATATTGCTAATATTGATCATGATGGATTATTAGATTCCACTCTTGAATTTCAGCCTTTTCATAAGCTGTATCCAGAGAGAAACTAAGACAAGTTATATTTGATAAATCCAATGTTCTGTACATAGTGTCAACCTTTATTACCATTCCATAAAGTAGTATATTTCAGAAGTATTTCTATAAGTTTTTAATTGAGATAATTTATCAATTCCTTTCTTCCTTTTTGTGATGAAGGAATGCTAAGCTTTTTATAGCTGCCTTGCAGTGAGGAATCCTGTGTTTGATTAATTTTGAATAGGTTTGTGTTTAAATATTTTCTAAATTTATATATCATTCATTTTACTATACCAAAAATATATTTTAAGGCTGGCATTGCTAAAATGTGAAATACTCTCTGTTTTCTTATTCTTATTATTCTTTATCATCAGATTCCATCTTGTATTATAATTAGACTGTCTTTGGCTCAATAATACCCTTTATTTCACTCTTTCTCTCCTACATTTTGTCTTTGTTTTATTCAAAGTGCCTTTTGCTAGACTGAAGCTGAATCCCAGAAGCAAAATCATTTCCAATGCAATCATGTGGTAGGAATAGCCTTTTCCCTCTACACTACTCATCTATGCAACTCTCTTTTCCTTCAAACAAAAATCCGTAGCAATCTGGAAAAGGGTAAAAAGAAGATGGAATCAAGAATCTCATTTCCTTAAGAGCTTTGCCTATCACCAGAAACTGGAAACTACGTGGATGCCCATCAATTGGAGATTGGCTGAATAAACTGTGGTATGTGAATATTATGAAATATTATTGTTCTGTAAGAAATGACCAACAGGATGATTTCAGAAAGGCCTGGAGAGACTTACAAGAACTGATGCTGAGTGAAATGAACAGGACCAGGAGATCATTATACACTTCAACAACAATACTATATGATGATCAATTCTGATGGACATGGACTTCTTCAACAAGGAGATGAACCAAATCAGTTCCAATAGAGCAGTAATGAACTGAACCAGCTACACCCAGCAAAAGAACTCTAGGAGATGATTATGAACCACTACATAGAATTCCCAATTCCTCTAATTTTGTCTGCTTGCGTTTTGGATTTCCTTCACAGGCTAATTGTACACTATTTCAAAGTCCGATTCTTTTTGTTCAACAAAACAACTGTTTGGACATGTATACATATATTGTATTTAATTTATACTCTAACATATTTAACATGTATTGGTCAACCTTCCAACTGGGGAGGAGGAAGGAAGAGAAAAATTAGAATAAAAGGTTTAGCAATTGTCAGTGTTGTGAAATTACCCATGAATATATCTGGCAAATAAAAACTATTAAAATATTAAAAAAAAAAAAAAAAAAAAAAAGAGCTTTGCCTATCAATTGGCCTTTTTTTTTTTTTTGGTCAGACTAAAATCTCAACCTACTCATCATCTGCAAAATGGGTACAAGAATGTCTACCTTGCACACAGAGTTGTAATGGAGAATAAATGACTTTGAATATAAATATATATATAAAACATATATGTAAGTATAACTTTGAAGAACTGCCCACATAATTTGCAGCATTTACCTATAAGACTATTTTATGGAGAACTCACACAAGGCCAAGTGCTTATAGGGAGGTCAGAAGAAACGATATAAAAATACTCAAGATTTCTCTGAAGAACTGTGAAACTGATTTTGAGACATAGAGACATTGGCACAGGACTGGCCAGCATAGCATGCCTGTATCAAAGAAAGCACTGCGCTCTATGAGCAAGGTAGAATTGCAGTAGCTTAAACTAAATGTCAGATATGTGAATTTAGAGACATCCTCACTGCAAATGTTCATATGCCCCCTTTTTGTGTCACAACTGTGGTTGAGCTCTCCAAGCTCATATCAGTCTGATCAGGCACAATTGGACATATTGAACCTTTACCCTGACATAGTGATGTTATTTGGTCTTTTTTGAGCATGAAGAACAATAATCAACGTGTATATAGTGTTTTGCAAACCTTAAGTGCTAGATAAAATTATTTATTATTATGACTGTGATAGACTTTCAATTTGGAAACTCCTCTCACTAACCCAACCAATAATTTTTTCTAGTATATCGTTTTCAATTGCCACTGGGTATTTACAAATCATGTGACCTGTCCATGGTCAAACAACAAGAGGCAAGACTTGAAATCATATTTTCCTGAATATAATGCTCTTTTCATTATGCTAGGTTATACACTACTTAATCCACCTTAAATATGTCAGACTAAAGTTAAGGAAGAAATACAAAAATATTAAAATAAGCATAACTTGTTCAAAAAACCATTTTTGCATTTTAAAAATTTCTTTTAAAATGTATCATACCTTAAAGTGACTTACTGCCTTTGAATGTAAATGAGAGGATATTAGATCAAGGATTATTTTTGAATGTCATTAAACCCATATGAGTTATTGAATATTAAAGAAATATTAATTGCTACAGAAGATGAACTAGTAAAGTACCTCAAAATTGAGATATACCTGAAGAACAGAACAGAAATTTAAAAAATTAAAATTTTAAAGCTAACATGTACGTGGCACATAATAGAGTAATTCCCAATTTTTTTTTTTTTTTTTGATTAAATTAGAATATTTTAGCCCTAATGGGGTTTTTCCTTAATGGAAAAAAATAGCACAGCTGCCTTACTACACATTTTAGACATTAAATAAAAATTGGATAATTTAAGGATCTTATGATTAAAATAAATGTCAACTTGGGGGTATCTCTTTAAGGTCTATCAAATAAAAGTCAAAAATGCTATTTTAATTCACTACATAAAATCTCCTATGTTGCCTAAATATTGTTCAATAGTACTAAGCTAAGAAAAAGATTATGTAGCGATCTGTGCCTCACAGAAATTTCCTGCTATTTTTTTTTTTTTTTTTTTTTTTTAATGTGCACTATGTTAATACTGATGTAAATTGACTGCTGTTTTGGTCCCTTGTAAGTCAGGGCTCTGGGAATATTGTCCCACCAATACCTCCTTTGCTCAGCTTGGCCATTAATCATGACTTGCCTGTCTAGAGATCTCCCACGGTTTGGTCACAGCTCCAAGGTCACAGGCTGTCATTAGCATTGATCTGCAAAACAGAGCCAAACAAAACAGGCTGAATAATCTTTTGTTGCATTTCTAAATACACCCTTCCCAGATACATAAATAAGTAAAATAGAAAAGAAAAAAAGAGGCCACTTTGTTCCTTTTTTTCTCTCAATAAGAGGCAGCATCATTTACTGTCTTCCATATTCTGCAGTACTTCCATCATACCAACCTAGGCAGACAAAGCTATTACACATCGAGTGACAGCCATTTTGTTTTGCTTACAGCAGCTCAAAACGGACTAAAGACTACTTCCCCTACAATTGCAGAAACTAACATTTATTTTTAAAATAATTTATGAATTAAAATTTATGGTGGCTTTTTGTTGTTTTACAATAGACAAAGAAGCTAGGCATGTACTACTACATTTATAAATGATGAATCTATTTGCTGGCTTATGGGATGATGGGACTCTGGGAGAAAAAACAGAAAACAAAACAAACAACATACTGAATTGGCAGCTAAAAAAAGCACAAAAAGAATCCCCTTCCCTACTTTTGGCCTCATCTGGTATATAAAGCTAAGATTTACAATAAGAATCTCATTTTTTCACTATAGTTTATGACTTGGCTATGACCATATTTTGTAAACATTAAGAAAAGGAAAAACATCCTTCTATAAAAATCTTCTTAATGGACCAGTCAACAATGCCATTCTTCTTTTCAAAAATTTTCAATAGCTCCCCATTGCCTGCTGATCAAAGTATAATAAAATCCTGCTGCAGGTTATCTGGATCTTCTCAATTTGGCTACTATCTATCTTTTTCAGTTATATCACACTATTTCTTTATTCACATATTCTGTGTTTTAACCTTATGAGGTTATTCTCTATTGCCATCTAATCTCTATTGCTCCTTTGTCCTGAATAATTTATCTCCTCTATCTCTGTTTTTTTGCCGTGTTGCCCTTTTTTTAAGCTCAGGTGATATACCAAGGTATATACTGGTAAATGTTTAACTGGTTCTACTTTTAAAATGTAGAGACATCCTTTACTTAATATGCATTATTAACACGTTTCCCATCACTTCTTAAATCTATAAAACAATAAATCAAATGCTGATTATATAATTTGCTGATTTCTGAGGTATAACTGCTCATACTAAAACTTTAACAATTAGACCTTACAAGACATTTTGATCTGATTCCAGTATTCCCTGCATTACAATCCATATTATCTCCTGTCCTTGGAGATAATCTTATCATCTAAGAGTGATATTATCTTTGCCTGTGGTCTAGTGGAACTATACGTGGGTCTTGCTACTCACAACCCACAAGACCTTGGACAAGCCATTTATTCTCTTTTAATCTCAGTTTCTCCATCTATAAAGTGAGAAACTTGGATCAGTTGATGAAAAAAGAATACTATGCTAATTGCTTTATAAATACTATCTCATTTGATCAGACGATCTTTGAGGTCCTTTTTAGTACTAAGTAGATGATCTTAAGATCCTTAGATTTCTTTCAAAATATTCCTGAAACTTTTTTTGTGGTCAAACCAATTAAACTAAACTACCTTATAATCACAAAGCTCAGCATAATAAAACAAATTCTGTTTTCTATCATTGGTATTTGTGTACATTTCTACCATTTCACTATTAAATTATGAGATTTTTGAAAGCACATGTTCATGTTTGTAATCCTAGAATCTAGCACAATTCCTTGCACATAGTACTTAATAGATGTTTATTGAATTGAATAGAAATCAATTATTTATTGTTCAGTCATTTCAGTCAAGTCTGACACTATATGACCCATTTGGGTTTTTATTGGCAGAAATGCAAGAGTGGTTTGCTCTTTCTGTCTCTGAGGAAACTGAAGCAAACAGGGTAAAATAATTTGCCCAGGGTCACAAAACTGTAACTGTCTGAGGTCAAATTTGAACTTAGAAAGAGGAGTCTTCCTGACACCAGGCCCAATGCCACCTAGGTGCCAGAATATATCAGTTGAATAATTTAGAAAGCATCCATTAAAGCACTTAATGTTCTATCATGGCAGAGATGGACCAAGTAGAGTTGGTCATGAGTTTGTCCCTGGAACTAATATCCCAATAGCACATACTCCTTAATGCCTTGTGGTGGACCAATGGCTATCTAACCAACCTATTCTAATTCAACCCTATGCTACTGTGCCCAAGATTCTGGGGCTGTCACCTCCACGAGGGTCCACCAGGGTCATGAAGAATGCCTGGGATTAGTCTAGGATCAGTAAGGATAATATATGCCTTTTAGCTACATTCATAAAACAGGTGATACATTATCACTGTTAACAACCAATGAACAAATTGATTATTTAATAGAATTTACTAAAAGTACAGCACTACATTAGGATCTATAGGAGATATAAAATGGGAACACATGGTCCTACTTATATAGAACATGTCATTTAATTGTGAATTTAAGACACAAATATGAAAACAGAATAAATAATGTAAGGAAGTAAGTGAATATTAAATGAGTGGAAAGATAGTGCTATATGGGTTGGGATAATCAAAGCAGGAGTGATCACTCAGGTAAAGAGGGATTAAAGAGGAAAGTTGAATTGGGTCTCAAACAATGAATAGGATTCAAATGGTCAGAGAAAAGGGATAAGGGTATTCCAGGAAAAAGAGTAGTAAGAGAAAAGGTAGAGAGGAAGGAAAACAAAAGATGACTTGGGAACAGTGGCTAGAATATTTTGACTGGGGCAGGAAAGGGTGTGGTGCAGGGCAATAGGAAAATTATTGGGGGCTTTACTGTGTGGGACAGACTGAATATTGCTGGGTAGGACACTAATATAATGAAAACAGTCCATTCACCACCAACATAGTCTTATGTTATTTTCTTTCCTTTATATTTAAGGCTCTATCTTCTGTCTGAAGAATTTGTTTCCTATTACTATAATTGTTAAATTTAACCACTCTATAGCTTAGACTTTTCCCCCCCTTATCTCTTTATTTTATTTTTAAGTAGCTTTTTATTTTTCAAAATACATGCAAAGATAGTTTTCAATATTCACCTTTGCAAAACTTTGTATTCTAAATTTTTATCCCTCTTTCCTTCCCTCCTTTTTCTCCCCTCCCCTAGATAGCAAGCAATCCAATAGAGAATAAACATGTGCAATTCTTCTAAATATATTTCCATATTCTTCCTGCTGCACAAGAAAAATCAGATCAAAAGGGAAAAAACGCACAAGAAAGAAAAAAACAAACAAACAAGCAAACAAATAATAATAACAACAACAACAAAGGTGAAAATACTATGATTTGATCCACATTCAGCCTCCATAATTCTTTCTTTGGATGCTATGCTTTGATATACATTCAGTCTCCATAGTTCTCTCCCTAGATGTAGATAGCACTTTCCATTAGGCAATTCTATTGGAATTGCCTTGAATCATCTCATTGTTGAAAAGAGCCAAGTAAGTCTTTCTGAATGAAATTTTTTGGAGCTTTTTTTTTTTTTTTTTTTCCTGGGGATGCCTCTACCCTGTAATCTGATCCTCCAATGGGTGCAATCTTGCTTGGAACCATCATTTTAAAGAACTGACCAGGCTATCCACAATCATTTCTCGTCCTGCTCTATTCTTTTTCATTCCCATATCTCTCCACTTCCTTTCCTTCCCCCAACAGTCCAGCTTCCTTTTATCTTCTGCATTCCCCATTAGAATTAACTTTCTAAGTTCAAAAAATGTCTTTCAAATTTTTTTTTGTAGGCTTATGTTTGTATTCTTAGTGCCTAGCATATGTATTGCTTCATCTATCTCAGGGAGGTTGAGTAAATTTCCCATGCTTATATGTATACATACATGTATGTATATATAGAAAGCAAGATTTGAACAAAGGCCCTTCCATAGTAAAGTGCTCTATCATATCACATCTATAAATCAGTATCTTTGAGGGTAGACACTGGGAGGGTGATTTGTCCTTGATTAGCTAGGTATTATGTATCAGAGTCAAAGTCTTGCTTATTCTGAGGCTGGGATCTTGCATCAATTATACCATGCTATCTCTTTCCCTCATCTTGTCCAAGCCCCTCATTCTACAGATGGAGAAACTGAGGCTCAAAGGAGCAAGGTCACACAGATAGAAAGTAGCAAGTCACATCATTCCCAATCCAGCTATTTTTCCACTGAACCATGCTTAATGACAGTATCACTCTTAGATGATCAGAGAGTCAAATGTCAGAAAAAGTATTATGTGTGTCTGCAGCAGCCAGCTCAAACTGACTCATGAAAGTCAGTTGTTAAATTTTTAGTGTGAGTATTATTGTCTTTATTCCAATATGAGTGAGCAGAACCTATGCCCATTTCAAATACAAAACTTGCTTATATAAAATTATTCTTATGTTTCTAGGTGACATTTTTTAGAAAGACATGAGTAAGTTTCTAAATAATAATGAAATAAATGAACAATAATATTTTCTTACCGAAATATATCACGCTGGGTTTTGACATTCCAGTTGTAATCCCCTTTACTGACAAGTTCAAAGAATTCAGTTCTCCTCCTGAAAGAAAATCATATAATCAAAAATCCTAGAATGAATTTTTTCAGCCTGTGGGGTTACATAAACACATTTACTGGGAGAATATAAGAGCCCTGAACCTCATACATTAATATTGGAAAACATGAAGCTAATGCTCTGTCAAGATGAATAATTTTTAAAAAAATATTGATGCTTCAAGAAAGCAACAAGCATTTCTGAATATATTCATAAGAGAGGTGATTACATACATCTAAAGTAGGAAACAATGAAGTATTGCACTTATCATGACACTGATAAGATTGTTAATATCCATCCAAATTCAAGAGAAGGGACCAGGGGGACAATGAAAAAGAATGGTAATTTCAGAAGAATTTTATATCACCTTAATGTAGGACCTAATCACATTTAGGATATAAAAGATACTCTGTGGGAGTAAATTCAGGGTAAAATAATTTTTCAAGTTAGCAAAGAAGTATATCATATTCTGTAAGATGTAACCTGCTATATAATGGTCCCTAATGTTTTGCCTCCTAAGCACTTTCCTTTCTATTTTCTGAAATGATATTTTAGATACCTTAATACCTCTTTTTTGGGAGTTATCATGTCATAGAGGATAGAATGAAGGTCTTGAAAATCAGAAAGACCTAGATTTAAGTTCATTCTTTGACATATTCAATATGTTCGACCATGGACAAGTCATTCAACCTCTCAATGACCTCAGACAATAGCCTCTTCATCACTCAAAGTTATAGTTGAATAGTGCATTTTATATTGGTAGAGTGAGTTTTCAAATTGGGAATTCTCCCAAATAAATTAAATCATAGTTCTGTCCAAAATAACAGCAGCTCAACCCTCACATTATTTATGGCAGAAATGAAGTCACAGTTTTTGTTATGAACTTATTGTTGCCAAATTTCAATTTGGAGAACATAGCATATGTTCTAATTTAGGGAGAGGAAGAAAGTTTAAATAATAACTATATAAATAGTATATAGTCTCAAAGTTCTGAGAATTGGTTTGATTGATTACCACACAGACAAATTTTCTGTTATTAAGTCAGACTAAATGATTTGATAGTAGTAGTGGTGGTGATGGGGGGGGTGGTAGTAGTAGTAGTACTAAGGCAAGAAATACAATGGATAAAGCACTAGACTTAGAGTAAAAATGATCCAAGTTGAAATTTGGTTTCATATGCTACCTGTATGGCTCTGGATAATCCACTTAACTCTTTCCTGCTTCAGTTTCCTCATCTATAAAATGGAAGAGTAAAAACATCTACCTTCCAGCATTGTTATGAAGGTAAAATGAGATATTTATAGAGTGCTTTGCAAACCATAAAACATTATGTAAATTTGGCCATTGTTATTATTAACTGCTACTACTAACACTATGAAAAAATGAAATCATCATTACTATCATCAGTCAATATCTTCTATGTACTAATGGATGCCAAATTCTATATTATAAATACAAACTAGAAAATATCCCGGAAAATTCAATTAAGAAATTGAACTAGGATTGTTTGATTATCTTTTTTTAGGGAAAAGGAATTGTATTAATTTTATTAACATGTATGTTTTTACATTACAAATATATGCAGAATACACCAACTCCATGAGAGGTCTTAAAACAAAGTAAAACAAGTAAAAACCAAAAACACAGTGATCTCATCTGAGCTGCATACAGCATTCCATGTCTATAGTATCCCCTATGCTATTTTTTTCCTGAGGTAATTGGGGTCCAGTGACTTGTCCAGGGTCACACAGCTAGAATGTGTTAAGTAGTAGTAGTAGTAGTACTGAGGCCAGATTTGAACTTGGGTCCTACTGACTTCAGGGCTGGTGCTTTATCCACTGTGCCACCTACCTTCCCCTATACAATTATTTTTAAGTAATAAAAATTCATTTTCTCTTCCACCCCTTCTTTCACATCAGAACAAGGGAAAAAAAATTCACTCTACCACAAATGCATAATTAAGCAAAACAAATTCTCTTGTTAGTTGTATACAAAGATATACATATAAATATGATATAGACATCTATAAGTATATATCTATATCACAATTTGGAGAAACAGAACATCACACCTTCCTATCAGGAGATGAATAGTATATTTCATCATTGGTCCTCAGGAATTATGGAAGATCATGTATTGAACAGAATTCTTTAAGCTTTTAAAGTTGTCTTTACAATGTTGTCATAAAAATTGTTTTCTTCATTCTGCTCATTTTATTCTTCATCAGTTTATAAAAGTCCTCAAAAGTGTTCATTTTTACAATATTAATGTTAAAGAATAAATTGGCTTTCTGGTTCTGCTCACATCACTATTTATCAGTACATATGTTTTTCTTTATTTCTTTGAAATCATCTATTTCCTCATTTCTTATAACACTATATTATACCACAACTTATTTAGTCATTTCTCAACTGATGGGCATTCTTTTAGTTTCCAGGTTTTTTGCCACTACAAAAAAGACCTGCCACACACATTTTCTGTACATATAGGAGTTTTTCTTTTTTCTTTTATCTCCTTTGAGTAAAAAAAATGAGAGAGCTGGATTATTGAGTATTATTATTGAGTAAATGTATTATTGAGTAAATATTTGTGTATAATTCCAAATTGCTTTCTAGAATCTTAGTACTCATTCATAGGTTTATCAAGAGCATATCACTGTACCTATTTCTCCATGGGTAGAACCAATTTATATAATAAAAATGACAGTGTTACCTAAATAAATAAATTCATTCAATATCATACCAAACTACAAGATTATTTTATAGAACTAGAAAAATAATAAAATTCATATGGAGGCAAAAAGGTCAAGAATCTCAAGGAAAATAAATGAAGCAATGCCAGGCTTTAAACTATACTGCAAAGCTATAATTCTCTCTCTCTCTCTTTTTTATTTTCAAAATATATGAATAGATAAGTTTTAACATTCACTTTTGCAAAACCTTGTCTTGCAAATTTTTTTCCTTCCCTTCCCTGCAACCTCTCCCCCAGAAGGCAAGTAATCCAGTATGTTAAACATGTGTAATTCTTCTATACATATTTCCACATTTATCATGCTGCACACACACACAAAAAAAATCAGATCAAAAAGAAAAAAAAAGAGAAAGAAAACAAAATGCAAGCAAACAACAACAAAAAGAGTAACAATATTATGTTGTGATCCACATTCAGTTCCTAAAGTCCTCTCTGATATAGATGTCTCTCTTGGTCACAAGATTATTGGAACTGGTATCAATCAAGTCATCGTTGGAAAGAGTCACAATCATCGGAATTTATCATTGTGTAACATTGATGCTGCTGTGTAAAATGATCTTTTGGTTCTGCTCATTTCATCAAGCATCATTCATGTCTCTCCAGGCCTCTCTAAAATCGTCCTCCTGATCATTTCTTATAGAACAATAATATTCCATAACATTTATATATCATAACTTATTCAGCCACTTTCCAACTGATGGACATCCACTCAATTTCCAGTTTCTTGCCACTATGAAAAGGGCTGCCACAAATATTTTTGCACATGTTGATCCTTTTCCCTCTTTTATGATCTCTTTGGAGACAGGCCAATTAGAGACACTGCTGGATCAAAGGGTATGCATAGTTTGATGGCCCTTTGGGCATAGTTCCAAATTACAAAGTTATAATTCTCAAAAAAATTCAATGCTTACTAAAAACTAGAAAGATCAATCAGTGGAACAGATTAGTTATACATTATTCAGAAACAAATATATCTAGTACTCTAGCATTTTATAAAACCTTTCAACTTCTGAGGTAAGGACTCACTGGAAAAAAACTGCTGGAAATATTAGATATCAATATGGAAGAAATTCGATTTAGATTGCCACCTCACACTTTATATAAGGATAAGGTCCAAATAGAATGTGACTTAGACATCAAGTCACATCACAAACAAATTAGAGAAATTTGGAAAAAATTATTATGAGATCTATGAATGAGAAAAAATGACCAAAGAAAGAATAGAGATTGTACCACTATCATTGATAATTACCCAGACACAACACTGATTCATAAGAACTTAATGCTTTTTTAAAAAAAATAGATGCTACCATCCCAAATACTCATAATTTCTTAGCAATATAGAATAAAAAGCTTTTAAAGTATAGAAATCCAGTCAAGGAGTTTCTAGAAGAAGAAACTATACATATAATGGAGTGATCATTAGGGTTTTAATAACCAGTTAGCAACCATTTCTCTTGGGGAAAAATATTAACATCTTCTTCATTAATTTCTTAAATAAAGTATCGATTTGTATCATTTGCTGACTCATTTTGTTTTGCTTTGTTTTTATGAGACAATTGAGGTTAAGTGACTTGCCCAGTCACACAGCTACTAAGTGTCCAATGTCTGAGGTTGCATTAGAATTTAGATCCTCTGGATTCCAGGGCTCTTTCTACTGCTCTAACTAGATGCCCTCATTTTCTGATTTTCAATATATAACTACTCACACAGAAAAATTGAACAATGTTAGCTCTCTCCAGATATGTTGGTTCCAACACACCATTGGCATATCATCCCTGGTATCCTGTAAATTGTTGGGTTGTTCTGAAGATGCTTTCAGTGAACCTACCAGAGATTGAGCTTGCATTCTAATACTTCTATTCAACTACAAAAAAGCCAATATTTTAAACCCAATATTGAATAAGATGAAATAAACATCCTAGGACTGTTTCTATTTGAACAATATTTAAAATGAGGAGAAATGACTTGCTTACTGTGGTGATGAAGAAGAAATGGAGAAGGAGGAAGAGAAGAAACAGGAGGAGCAGAAACAAGAGAAGAGAAGAAGAAGAAAGAATGAAGAGAAGAAGAGGAGGGGAAAAGAAGAAAAAAGAGGAGGAGGAAGAGGAGGATATGATAATGGTAATGTGGTATAGTGGACAGAAAGCTGGTCTTGGATGCAGGAAGACCTGAGTTCAAGGGCCACTTCTGATACAGTATATGTCAGTTATTAGGGCAATGGTACAAATGCTACAGTGTCTACTTGATTATTCATTGGTGATGTCTACAAAGTCTCTAGTAAATAAAAATTTGGAGTCCAGAGTGGGTCATGGCTATTTGGGCTACTGGTTCAGGACCTATAGGAGACTGTATTGTTGACAATTCAGCTTGTTGACATCCATGACTATATGACCTTATAATAAATTCTTCATTCTTCAAATACAAATCTTTTACTTCCTATATCTTTTGATTTGGATTAACCTTTTAAGTTTCAAAACCAGAAGATATTCCTTGGTTACTATTCCCTTTCATATATTATCTCCCTCTGGAAACAAAAAAAATGTTTGCTTTTATATTTTTGTATCCAACCCTTGCTTAGCACAGTGCTTGATATGTAACAACAATGTAAAGCATTAATAAAGGCTTTCTAATTTATTCATATATATGTATATGTGAATATGCATAAATAATAATTGCTAATGTTTATATAGCACTTATCCTGTGCCAGACACTGGTCTAAGTGCTTTATATCATCTCATTTGATTCTCAAAACAATCTAGGAAGCAGGTGCTATTATCATACCTATTTTACAGATGAGGAAACTGAGGTAAATAAATATTAAGTAATTTGTCCAGGGTCACACAGCTTGTATGTATTTGAGGCTGGATTAAAATTCAATTCTTCCTGACTCCAGGGCTCATATTCTATCACTATAACATGAGACATATAAAAATTAGGACTATCAAAATCAGAATTAAAACAAACAAAAATAAATGGACTTTAACATGATACCACTGTAAAAAGTGATATTTTACTTACATAAAATAAAGGTTAAGTCAGTAAAGAACAGATTAGTTGATAACCACTTTGTCAACTTTTTAGCACTTGTAGAATTTTTGCCTAATTTCACAGATGTGACCAACAGAAATCTTCTCCTCTTTAGTGTGTACGCTCATCTCATTACTTTTAACATCTCCTTCAGTTCACCTTCAATTAATCCTCTCCATTCTTTACATTCATGCTTTTTAATATATTTGAAGGCAACTCTCATATCACCTTTAGTGGCTACTTAACTGAGCTTTAAAGTATTAAAGAATCAAGAAATCATAGAATAATGTAATGGAAAGTAGCCTTCAGAGATCATGTGATCCACATTCCTGCCCTCTCATAAAGACCTTGGAGAGATGCCAAATTGATTTGAATCTCTCCAATTTTTAGAGATCAGACCCAGAACTTGAGAACACCTCTAGAATCCATCTTTGCCTTTAGATTTCTCAATATTATAACTGAAAAGATCTGGGTTCTAGTGTCAACTACATGACCTCAACTCTAAAATTTCATGGTGGTTTTTTTTCCTGAAACCATTACCAATTTAATAATAACATATTTTTGAAAATAAGTATGATGATAACAATTAATATTTATATTTGAGACATCCTCTATAGGAAATGAAGTTCACTAGGTGATCTTGATGATATGGTACTTAATTGCATCATGCATCATGATATACTGTAATCTCCTAAAGAAATATATAATTATCCCTAAAGAATCCTATCTAATTATTCAACAAAAAATACCAACTGAAGGAAGAACAGTTACTGTCTAGACTATGATAAGTTGTTGGATGGACAACTGTTAGAACTAGTCCATAAACAAATCTATCTTGAATAGCTTTGCACAGGATTCAGAATTGACTAGGTAGAAGAGAATGAATTGAATTTTCTTTGCTAAATTATGCAGGTTTTCTAATGACCTTCATGAAACATAGACTTATCATTTGATATCCATATTCTTCTAGTGATAAATTATGAAATATCATTCTCTCTAAGAGATTAAAGTTGTGAGTCAATCAGAAAACAATAGAGACGTGCATAGTGGGTTTGAGTGGGTTATATTATATTATGAATGAAGGATTGTATAGGATAAGCAACATAACAGATATCATCAGAAAGACAAATAATCAGAAGAGAATAGTGAGAATGACAAGTAATAGACAACACAAGTGTCAAAAAGGTATATATGCATTGTCAAGAAGAAAAAGGGTAGCCAGTATATTGTTTGAATCCTCCATGCTGGATTTGTGGGAGGGCTTGAGCAAAAAGTTAAATAAGGAAAAGGATGGATAAGTTAGGGTCTTTATCATTATAGGGAGCACTGACATCAGGGAGACTGATTTACTGGACAACAAGATCTATCAAAATATTAAGATACCCTTCCATTCCTGAAGCATTGACAACTATTATCTGCACTTTTACTGTTCTCACCATTAGCATTTATACAGAGATTTGATACATTGAAAAGTGATACAAATCCCTAGCTTTAAGCTTTAAGGTTTACAAAGCACTTTAAATATCTTCTCTCATTTGATTTAAACAACCTTGTGAGATAGGTACTAGGTACTATTATTATCATCTCCATTTTACAGATAGGGAACTGGAGGCTTAGCAGTTGAAAAACTGCTCAAGGTCACACAGATAATAAAACTCTGAAGTGGGCTTTGAACTCATGGTTTCTTTCTTTCTTTCTTTCTTTCTTTCTTTCTTTCTTTCTTTCTTTCTTTCTTTCTTTCTTTCTTTCTTTCTTTCTTTCTTTCTTTCTTTCTCTCTCTCTTTCTCTCTCTCTCTCTCTCTCTCTCTCTCTCTCTCTCTCTCTCTCTCTCTCTCTCTCTTTTCCTTCCTTCCTTTCTTTCTTTTTCTTTTCTTTTTCTTTTTGGTGTGGTTCCAAATCTAGTGTTCTAGCATTATGCCTCATCCATCTAAGAATATGAATATAAAATAATTGAAAATCTCTTAAACAGTGATCCAGGCTGTATACAGACTTAACTTAATTTGCAAATTAAGCTAACTAGACAGTTGAATAAATTGAATAAAAAAGAACATCATTTCCAACCAGCCTTTGATTTACCTTCCCCTTCCCCCCACCAGTTATCATTAAAGCTGCTGATGGTATATGGTTGATGGGTGAGACATGACATATTATACAAGGAAGCTGCCTATTACAAAGGTTGATAATTCAATGCAAAGTCACAGGCAGAAAACAAAATTCATTTCTTTCATACAAATTCATGACACAATGACAGAACAGCTCCTGTGAGAATAAATACTCCAGTGATGGAAATTTTAATAGCTGTAGTAGCTGGTATGGAAATCTTAAATCAGTCTAGCCCTAAATTGGTCACAGACTTCAGATCACATTAGTAAAGCTAGATTCTACTTGCATCACAGAGAAGGAGCTCAATATGTATTATCTCTTAGGGGGAAAATCCCATAATAAAGAAAGGAAAAATATTAGCACACCAATTTGATTTTCTTTTCACTGATACCTCTGGTATTTTGCATAATCTGGGTCTTGAGTCTTAAGATCTGACTGCTGAAGGAAATGGAAGACTGCATGCACGTACAATATTCCTAGCATAAAAATGACAAAGATTTGGTAAAATTATGCTCTCAATACATCCTGTGATTCAAATGGTACAAACTGAGCAAATGACATGCTTTCAACCCTAATGCCCTAGAAATCCACAAGTGATCCAGTGAGGTCCAAGGCCAGCCTGAAGAGATGGGCACCCCAGAGTGAAGACACACAAGAGGGTTGTGAAATGGTAATCAGTGGTACTGTCTTTACTACATAACATCTGAGTTTCTTGTGGTTGCTAAAAGAGGCAACTATGGTGAATGACTTACTTGCTTATTTATTTATTTTTTACCTTCAGGTCCTAGCCACATACATAAATAGTAAATACTTAATATATGCTTTTTTATTCAATCATTCACAAACCTGAATCTTCATGTATAGGTATGTGTTCTGTCAGAAATGACATAATGTCAGTGAACAATGTCATTAGGCTGAGATGATAACTTATATTCATATCAAAGGAGACATTTGTAAAGCAGCACAGTGTTAGGTGCATGCTATTGTAAACATTCAGTCCTTTAGTTGTGTTCCACAGTTTGTGACCCTCTGGACCATAGTGTTCATGGAGTTTTCTTGCAAAAAATATAGGAAATTTGCCATTTCCTTTTCCAGTGATTTACCCAGGATCACACAGTTAGTAAATATTTGAGGCTGGATTTGAACTCAGGTTTTCCTGACTCCAAGTCCAGTGTATTATCCTTTTGAGTTACCTACCTGCACATAGGAGATGTGTAATAGATGCTTATTTCATTCCACTTCATATAGTGCTTTAATGTATACAAAGTTCTTTCCTCACAAAATTCTTTGAGATGGATAATTCCAATATTATTTGCCTCTTCCAAACTTTTCCATTTCCATTCTTGACATCTCTATCCTAAACACTTAACAAATGATTATTGACTAGCAGTCACCCAGACTTGCAAGCTTGCGATCATTCTTAATGCTTTCCTCTCCCCACATTCAATCATTTATCAAATCTTGAAGTTCCTGCCTCAACCTCTCTCACATTTGCTCTCTTTTGTCTACTCATTCCACAACCACCTTAAGTTGGGCCCTCATCCCCTCTGACCAGGACTAGCATCCCTGACTTCAGTCTCCTCCCTCTCCAAGCCACCCTCCACACCAAACTGATAGTCCTAAAACACTGATCAGATTATTGTTGATATGTGGATAATGACATTTTTCTTGAAGAATTATCAGTGGATCTGTAATGTCTCAAGGGGTTAACTGATTTGATCAAGATCATTCAGTCAGAAAATTACCAGAGCCAAGACTTCAGTCTAAGGCTAATCTGATTTTCAAAGGCAATAATTGTGTCCTGGATTTAGCCTATCACTGCCAATAACAAAAAGCCATATGCTTGAAATGGAGGTGCCATCTGATTTCTTAGCTGTTGTTGGTAGCAAAGAGGTGAAACAGATGGAATTAAGACAAAAGGACCTTATTATAAGTCATGAAGAGTCAGTTCCTGCCAGCATCTGACTCCAAATCCAGTGCTCCTTCCACATTATGAGGGTTGGCGACAAAGTATAAATAGCAACTATTTCGGTTCTGGCCAGAAATTTGTATGGTCTTCCCCTCCTAAATTAATTCTTTTGTGAAGGCAAACTAGGCCATCTTTTGCCTCAATTCTTATCTAGTCTTTAATTATTGAATGGGCATTGACCTGAGACCTAGGGAAAAAATGACCTCCTATTGCTATCACCATTCATTCTGACCTAAGACTTGCCATTGGACTGAGATGACTGAAGAGAGTGAGGTTTGCACAGCTTTGCCTCACTTAAATCCAATTCACTTGCAAGTCAAGACATCACCCTCCTGATGTCATTGGTTCTCACTGAAAACAAAAGACAGAACAACAACAATGGGGTGGACCAAATTTAGAAGTCATGTCCATTGTCAACCAAGTAGGAAATTTTAAAAAGTCCATATGGGAAGAACGAAGAGAGGAAAATGGCTTTGCCAGGATTGTATTCTGAAAGTCAAGGCCACTTGGAAAACCACTTTTTCATATAAACCGTCTGTGATAATCTTCTTGTGATAGTTCAACCTGGGCTGGCAACCCAATGTCATTTATGGCATTTAGACAAATGACTTAAACAATTCCATGGAATCATATAATGAAAGTTAGAGCTGGAAGGGCCTTAGAAATCATCTGGGTCAGCCCCCTTAGTTTGTAGATAGACCTCTATTCTAGTGATGAAAAGGCATTGCTTAAGGTCACATAGTTATTTGACTATGTAGCTGTTCATTTCTTTCATCTCCCAAATGGTATGATTGGCAGAAGTCAACAAGAAACCCTTGGCAATTGCAGAAGTTTTTATGAAGAGCTGCAAAAAACACGCATCAGAAAATCCACAAAATGATCCAATATCCCTTAGATCCAGACTACTACATCATGAAGAACGATATCATTAACTTCTCAAACAGAGCACTGAAAACATTTTACTCTGGGTTTCAAGGACAGTAGCAAATATCACTGCTAGTGAAAAGCAGCTCACTGGAAAATCTCCTCTCTAATCAAATATGTTTTTATTATGCTTTAGCATTTTGCTTTCTTGGCAGACGTTCCACTTTTAATAATCGGATCCCCCAAACAAGCAACTCTTAGGAGAAAGACATTGAAATTACCCACATAAAGGAATTGCTGTTCGGTCATCAGCCACATATCATAAGGCCTGATCATTTAAAAATTTTACCTGGAGGCTTTTCTGTATTTATAAAGTGTAAGAGAACCACCTTACCTGTTTTACACTGTGATCGTTAAAGTCTGTTAATTTATATTTATATTTTGTGCTTTGTTTCTGCATCTACTAAAGGTAGATAAATGTTAGGCAAGCCTCACCTCCAGTCCTGTTAGTTATTCCCAAGGTAATGAATCACCAACACTACTGTCTTCCTATTTCAGCTCCATAGATACTCGAGGGAGAAAAGAGGAGCTCTTGTTTTTACGGGACTCACACAGGTCTGTCATAGCTCCTGGTGTGTGTGTGTGTGTGTGTGTGTGTGTGTGTGTGTGTGTGTGTGTGTGTATGTGTGTGTGTGTGTGTTTGTGTGTGTGTGTATACTTTCTTGAAAGTTTATGGGTTGCTCCTCAGCTCCTGAGGACAAAGAGAAATAAGCTAGCTGCTAATAATTCCAGTAACTATAATGAAAGGGACAGTCAGTCAGACTGATAGGGCTAATCTGATTTTGAAAGAAAATAATTATGTTATGGATTTAGCCTATTACTTCTGATAACAAAAAGCCACATGCCTAACACAGAGATGCCATCTGATTTCTCAGCTGTTGCTGAAAACAAAGAGGTCATATGATGAAACAGATGGAATTCAGATAAAAAGACCTTGTTGAAAGTGGTGTAGAAGCAGAAAATGTGCTGGAGTCAGCTCTTACCTATCAGCTTGTAAGAGCTGATTGTTAAATTTTCAAGAAAGAGTCAAATGCTACAAATCACCACCTAATATTTTTGTATTTGAATTTTTTTTTCCCTCCCTGAGGCTGGGGTTAAGTGACTTGCCCAGGGTCATACAGCTAGGAAGTGTTAAGTGTCTGAGACCAGATTTGAACTCCGGTCCTCCTGAATTCAAGGCTGGTGCTCTATCCACTGCGCCACCTAGCTGCCCCACCTAATTTTTATATTAGTTGTCTAGATTTAAAAAAAGAAGTGTGTCACATAGACAGCTCCCTACCTGACCTGGTCCCCTGCAGAGTTAAATGATAAACATTTACCAGCATACCCCTGAGTGGATGGCACAAAGCTGTAAAGCACAGTGCCCAGACCAATGGCCAGTTCTGTCAAACTAGGGAAAAAACTGCCAGAAAATTTGTCTTTGTCCATTCTTCACTGTCTATTCTGTATTGTCACATAGGTAGAAATAGCCTTACCTATACTGTAAATGGAGGAGGCAACCCCTTTTCATCGAAGCTAATATATCTCTCTCATTGTGACATCAAAGTCTCAGAAACTCTTGTAACACAAAGCATCATATATTTACATTATTTTTTTTAAATATAAAGGTTAATAACTTTGAATATAATGCATGACAACAGCAAAATCTGAAGGACAGGTGAAAGTTGGATTCACCAAATTTTATTGTAATAAAGTTCCAAATTCTAGGTTTCAAAGAGTTATCATCTTTTATGAGGCATCTCTCAATTTGATTTTCCAAGCCATTGATGGTAATGCTTTACATTTGTCTAGCACTTTGCATTTTTCAAATCATTTTCATTTAGATGAGAGGCAATGTGGCATATGGGGAGATTTGGGTTCAAATCCTGCCCATGACAAATACTAGCTGTGAGATCTTGAACAAGTCACTAGAATAGGCATTCCCCAGTGTCTCAGGCCATCCCCTAAAACTAAGTTATAGAGGAATTGCCAATCTACATTGGTAGTTTCTACACTGAAGATTTTTTTACATCAATAAAAATTCAATTCAGTGCGTGTGTGTGTATGTGCATGAGCGCTTCATTTAACTTTCTTAATTTTCCTATGATGTAGATGGAACAATTTGATTTTTGCCATCTTATAGATGACAAAATAAGACACAGGAAAATTAAGGGATTGGCCCTAAATTACAAAGCTGATTAGCATCAGAGCTAGGATTAGATATAGGAAAAGTCTGAAAAGAAGGAAAGAAATAGGACAATATTTAGTGGGGATAGATGATAAATGAGAGAATAAGGTATAAATAGTATAATTTAATTCTTATAACCACCCTTGGAGATAGGTGTTTTTATTAACCCCATTTTATAGATAAAGAAACCAAAGTAAAAATTAAGTGATTTGCCCATTATCATGGAGATTTGAAATAAGGTCTTTTGACTCCAGACTTAGCCTTTCATTCATTACATATTAACATAACACATTATCTCTCCTCAAATCCTCCCTTCCTTCTACCTTTCCTCTAAGTGGAGAGGATGACACCATTCCCCAGTACCCTAGACTCACAACTGAGGTATCAGCGTAGGCTCCTTACTGTTTCTTATTCCCCATATCCAATCTGTTATAAGGCTCATCAAGTTCACTTTTGCAGTATCTCTCAAACAAACCTTCTCTCCTAAGACACTGCCACCTAATTCCAGGATTACTGCAATAGCCTGCTGGTGAGTCTTTCTACTTCAAACCTCTCCCTGTTCCAATTTATCCTCTATTCAGCTGTTAAAATGATTTTCCTAAGAACAGATCCTGTCAAGTCACCCCTTATTCAATAAACTCCAATTATTCCCTATAATCTACCAAATGCACAATTCTCTTGTTGATGTTCAAAGTCACTTAAAACTTAGTCCCTCCTCTCCCATCACCTTATAGGCTTCTTACACCATATTACCCTACCACACACTCTTAAATCTAGTTACAATACCAAAACATTTCATCTCTTGGTGGCATTTTCATTGGTTGTCCCCAGTACTGGTTCTGGAATGAAACATAAAATTGGTGACTTTATCTCTCTTAAATCTAATTCACTTGCATGTCATGGCATCACCTCCCTGATGCCATGATCTTCTTAGAGAACAAAGGATAAACAAAAACCCCCATAATGGGAATGCTCTCATTTCTCATATCCATATGCACCATCAAATCCAATTAAAATTCCACATTTTGCAGGAAGCCTCTCTTAATCCCTTTTTAATTCTAGTAATTAATTCTATTTCTTCTATTTATTATTTCATATATATGTAGGAGAGAGAAGGAGAAAAAAAGGAAAGGAAAAAAGAGGAAAGGAGGAATGGAGGGAGGAAGGAAGGAAAGGAGGGAGAAAGAGGGAGAGAGGGAGAAAGGGGGAGAGAGAGAGAGAGGGAGAAAGGGGGAGAGAGAGAGAGAGAGAGAGAGAGAGAGAGAGAGAGAGAGAGAGAGAGAGAGAGAGAGAGAGAGATTGTTTAGATATTTCTTTACATGTTGTCTCCATTAGATTGTAAGCTCTTAAGAGCTGGGACAGTCTTTTGCCTTTCTTTGGATTTCTCCAAAGAAAAGCTAAAAAAATATCGAGGACTAAATTGTATAATCCCAAGCAGGCTTCATTATGGAAATGGAAAGTAATTCAAAGATGGTGATTTTAATTTCTCTCTCTGTGTGTCTCTCATGTGTGGATTATATATGTATGTATGTATATGTACATACACACATCCATATACAGATTAATAGATTAAGTAGATTAAATGCCAATACGTACTCAAAATACAAAGTTATGTCTGTTGCTAGTATGGACTGCTTCAAAAGCTGCATGAGATCACTGTATTCCTTGGAAGATAAATTAGCAAAGATGTTGTGACCCTGGAATGAGAAGATGAAAGGTCAGAGAGCATACTCAACCCCCATTTGTTTCTTTTGCATTTTTCCTAAAACAAAAGTTGTTTTTGAAACACAGCAACAGAAACCATAAAAGCAAAGCCAAGTGAAGTTTGTTATATGACAGTTAGGACTTTTGAATGTAGATGATACATAAATAGCCAAATATGTAGGCAAATGTAACATTATAGGGAGGAACAAACATAATTAAGAAGGTTTTATATAGTTATAAAGAAAATATATTGGAAAAGTTTAAAATATTTAAATAATTGTATATTCATATTCATAAATATATACACCCACATTTTATCCATTCAATGGAATTTTCCCATTAGGATTATCATATGGAAAGTTTATAAAATACTTGGCATCCTACCCAACCTTAATCCCAAAATAAATATTTGTTTCACAAGAAACATTTTTAAGCTGTCATTTTGGAAACATTTTGCTTTTGAAACAGATGCTTTCAACTGGGGGAAATCAGTTATCATTAATGTGTTTAAGAGAAATGCTTGATAGATTTTACTTAAAAAATATTTCCAGTTCAGTTCATTGTTTCTGTCTCTATTTGTCTCTCTTTCTCGGTCTCTCTGTCTCTTTGTCTGTCTCTGTTTTTCTCTCTATCTCTCTCTGGCTGTTTCTGTCTCTCGATTTATTCAGTATTATCTTTACTGAAGAGCTGAATTTTTGAAAATCAAAAATTTGTTTTAAATGAATTAAGTGGCTTGTTATTCTATTCTATTATTAATGCTTTTTGTAAGGTGGATAATTATTTTTTCAAGGAGAATAATCAAATCCTACTTTTCCTGTTTTATAATCCAGATTTTCATATATTTGCTTTTAGAGAGGTAAAACTATATAGATACCATGATTATCATTTTCATTAGCACAATATTAATACTATTAAGTTTGATTTGGGGGGAGAGTTAAAAAAACCCTGAAAAAACTCTGAGTAAATTCCTGTCCCAGTAATGCTTTAATATCAATTAGAAAATTATATCTTCCAAGACTCTAAATGAGAGTCTGCTACTCTGAGTTAATTTACCTCCTATGGATGAACACTTTATTCTCAGAGAATAGTTCATTCATATTGGTTCCAACTGGGACCCAATCCAATATTAATAATAATTTTCAAATGAACTCTTCCAGATCCTTAATTCAGCCAGTAGAATGAAGACAAATAGCTAAATGGATGCTGGTATCACAAAGTCAGCGAGAATCCCTCGTAGCATTGATCAGACCCAGGGGGCTGAGTCCAAGGATAGAGGGAATCAACTGTCCATCTCTGACTATAGCCCTACTACATTCTGCAGTGTCAGGAAAAATAACTCTTGGTGTTAAGATACAACTGAAAATTGAGTTATCTTGATTAATTAGACTGAAAGACCTGGAATGTATCTTTTTCTTTTTTTTTTTTTAAAGCAGGATTTCATTTTAAAGAAATGCATTTTCATGACTTTCAAAGGCAAAGTCATAGAACAGAGGAATGATTTCAAGATTTAGAATCAGAAGACTTGGATTCAAATCCAACTGTGTTACTCATTATCTATATAAACTTGGGCAAACCACTTATGCATCCGGTCCTCTGTTTTTATCAATTATAAAAAATGAGGGCATTGGATTAAATGATCTCTAAGCTCCTGTGAAGTTTTTTTTTTCCTTGTTTCTTTTTGGTGAGACAATTAGAGTTAAGCGACTTATCCAGAGTCACATAGCTGGTATATGTCTGAAGCTAAATTTGAACTCAGGTTCTCCTGACTCCAGGGCTGATGTTCTATTTACTGCACTATCCATGTCCAGTTTTGAAACTATCATCCTGTGATGACTAGCAAAGTATTGTCTAGCAGAGGATAGCAAGACTGACTTTCATAAATAAAGAAGTTTGATATATACATTCTTTAAATGAGAGGCAACATGAAAGTGGATAGAGAGATATTCTTGGATTCAGGCATATGGATTCAGGTCCCACCTTTGATACATTTTGGTTTTGAGATTCCAGAGAAATCACTTAATTCCTCAATGCCACAAGCAACTTTCTTACTAAAAATTGCAGAACAGTTGCTGATTTTGTTTATATGCAAATCTTAAAAAACATTTTGTTGTTTAAAATAGATATAAGGATTTTCTTTGTTTAGACTCTTTGCTAAGTAAATCTTTTCTTCATAAATAATTCAAAGGTGGATATCAGCTAAGATTGTCTGTATGTGTATATATATATATATATATATATATATATATATATATATATCTTCAGCTTAGAAATTCTTAGAAAGAATTTCATTAATGGGGCTTTATTGCAGTGAGTTACTTGTTTTCATGTGTGATGATCATTATAGAGAAGCAATGGGACTAGCTATCTTGAGTACTTGCTAAAGTAGCCACGCTTGTTTAGGATGAAAGAAAAACCTTAAGGGGATATGATAACTATTTCTAAGAACCTGAATATGGTTTGACATATTCTGCTTGCTCTCAGGTAGGAGAATAGCAGTTAAGGAACTACTACTAAGAGGCTGCTGAGAAGGAGATTTAGACTGGCTGTTAGGGAAA
The DNA here is from genome assembly GCF_048593235.1 of Sminthopsis crassicaudata. NCBI lineage: Eukaryota > Metazoa > Chordata > Mammalia > Dasyuromorphia > Dasyuridae > Sminthopsis > Sminthopsis crassicaudata. The sequence continues at coordinate 434,013,021 of NC_133619.1, read as the reverse complement.
AATCCTTAAAATTAGAAATATTCAAAAGTGAAATGGACGCCCAGCCTTAGACACTTCTTAGCTGTGGGATACTGGACAAGTAATATAACCTTTATTTATCTTAGTTTCCACATCTGTAAAAGGAGGGTAATATTTCCCTCACCTAGGTGGTTGTTAGGATCAAATTAGATAATTATTGTAAAGCACTTTGCACATGATAAATGCTATAGAAATATTAGCTATTGCTATCATTGCTTAAGAAAGTATTGTATTCCCCCTCACCTGAGGACTTCAAGTAAAAGCTGGATGACCCTTGCTGGGTATGTCAGAGAGAGAATTCTTACTTAGATATGATTAGATTATATGTCATCTAAGACTCTAGGATCTGTGATCCCCAAAGGCAAGGAAGATCAGAGATTCAGCTAGTCTCAGCACTCAGTCACTCAGCAGTGAATAGAATACTAGGCCTGGGAGTTTGAGTTCAAATTTTGTTTTAGATGCTTACTAGCTGCGTGACCCTGACCAAGCCACTTAATCTGTCTCGGTTTCCTCAATTGTAAAATGTGGATAAAAAAAATACTTACCTCACATGATTGTTGTGAGTATGGAAGGAGAAAATATTTGTAAGTTCTTTATCAGTCTTACAGAGATGTCTAAATGTTGTTGTTCTTAATTATCATTATCTAAATGCCCTGAAAAAGACCATATCCTTACCTTGAATGAACACTATTCTCTAATCAATTCATAATTGTTATAATTGTGAAGTATAATTAACAATCTTGAAATTAACTATCTTGTAAGTTCCTTAGGCCCTAGTACAGTAAATTGTCCATAATGGGTGGGTTTTTTTGCTGAATGAATAAGTGAATTTGTATAGACAACTCTGGGATTTCCAACATAAATCTAGTGCATTTTCCAGAATTGAGAAGAAGGTATGACAGAATGGAAAAGAAGAATAGTTTTGAGTCTTAGTTACAAAACCTTAATAAAAAACATGTGACTTTGATCTCTTCACTTAAATTTTGTGAGCTATAATTTTCTCTGGAAGGTAGGGATAAAAATATTTGTTCTTTCTTCATCTAGCAGACTAAAATGAAATAACATATGGAAAGGGTTTTTTTCCAATCACAAAATTTTGTGGAGGGAGAGAGATGAGAAAGGAAATATCAGCGAAGAGTTTGTTGTCAGCAGATCCCAATTCCACTTCCCAGTTTATCCTGACCCTGCTCTGGGTCATCTGAGATAAGTTATCCCATTCTTTGGGTCTTTATTTTGTTCACTTCTATCTGACTCTTTGTGACCTCATGGATTTTCTTGGCAAAGATGCTGGAGTGGTTTATCATTTCCTTTTTTGGCTTATTTTATGATGAAGAAACTAAGGCAACAGCTAGGAAGTACCAAAGGCAAGATTTGAATTTAGTTCTCCTCACCCCAGGCCTAGAAGAACTCTATTCATTTTACTACCTAGCTGTTACTCTTTGGGCCTTACTTGCTTGTAAAATGAAGAGATTAGACTAGATTGTATCTAAGTTACATTCTGAACATTCTATGTTCTTTGGACAAATTATTGGCAACATGAATAGCAAAAACAGGAGACTGGTTTTGGAATTGGGAAAATTGGAGGCCTTCCTCTTACACATCTAGGCTGTGTGGCCATGAGCAAGTTCCTCCAATGTCCTGGACAGTTCTCTTAGAGTACAAATTATAACCATTTGCACTATGAAAGATTTGATTCTTCTCAGTGGTTCAATGATCTAAGGCAATCCCAATAAACTTTGGATCTAAAATTTTATCTGCATACAGAGAGAGAATTATGGAGACTAAATGTAAATCAATACATATTTTGTATTTTCTTTTTCTTTTTCTTCTGTATTTTTCTCTCTCTTGGTTTTTTCCCTTTTGTTCTGATTTTTTCTCCCAACATTATTCATAAGGAAATGTGTTTTTAAAAAATGAATGTACATGTATTGTCAGAAAAAAACAAAAACAATAAATAAATAAATAAATAAATCTGTTCTTGACCTTAGATAAAATTGTCAAAGCAATAGATTTCAGGGTATTTTTGCTCATCTCTGCTGGCTCCTGTTACTTGGATCTAAATATCTATATTTCATTCAAAAAGGAGAATACACAACCACTAGTGACTTCTCCTGTTTCTACTCTGAATTCAGGGTCTTAGCTACAGATGGCAGTCTCAATATTTTTCTCAGAGGCATGAAGCCCACTTATAAGAAACCTACTTTTTTTTTCAAGACAGGCTGGAGGAAAAACACACCATATTTAATGATAGTGAGGCTTTAATGATGATAATAATAATAATTAATGGCACAGCTAGAAAAATGACAAATAATGGGGAACAGATGATCCTTTCCTGGTCTCAAAAAGTCTGCATGCTTGCAGAAAATTAAATAGATTTCTTCCTGGCAATATTAACTTAGCAGCCTTAGTTACAGTGATAGTAGATGGCAGGAGCTGAAAGTGTAGAAAGGGACTGTCCCACTCTAAGTTCCAGTGTTGCCATCTGAAGGATAAATAGGGGAAATTATCTTAGTTTAGATTCTTCCTTCATCTGGGTTCCTTGCTGACAAGCCATTCCTGCTGGCAACCATAATTTCTTAGTCTATCTCTAAGGGTTTCCTCCATTCCACTGAGAAAACATATTTCTCATGCTGTTTTCCTCTTTGTAACCTTTTAAAATCATTTGCATATCACAAAAATAACTAGCTAGCCCTCTTGAAGTCTGTTACAATGGAAGATGTTTGCTTTGCTACTTCTTTGCTGAGTTCTTTATCCATTTACTGGAAGAAATAAATATACTCAGATCATAATTTATGGACAATGTGACATTTTTGAGGGCCAAAAACAACATCAATGAAAACATTTTATCTCTAGGATTCTAGGGTTATTTACAATTTACTATCTTTCTACTTAGTGTGACAATAGGGGGAAGGTGATAGGTATCTAGCTAGAAAAATACTTATTTTAGTTATTGTTGCAAGCAACTATTATCAGTAATTTTGAAATGCTCCTGGAGGACAATGATAGTATTTATATATCAATACTCAGTGGTTATTTTTAAACCATAATTTTTATAGTATTTCATAAAGAATAAAGGAAAAGAAATGCATAGTTCTTTGAATAAAATCAGCAACTTAGACTTTGCTCAAGTTATTGGTGCAATCTTATTCTTAAAAGAAAAACTATGAAAACTTTTATATTTTAGTGTGATGAATTGAAACACCCACATAATTAAATGATTAGAAATTGCTTAAAGCAGATTATTCCTGCATTTTACTTTTGTATTATCAGTACTGGGCAGTGCTTGACATATACTAGACCAGGTAATAAGTGCTTATTTATTGATCTTAACAATCAGATAAAAATTAGGTAGATAGGACCAGTGAAGACTTAACATGTCATCTCAGAATAGCATAAGTACCACCAAAGAATAGGAAAGGGATAATGCTGGGGGAAGGAAGGCAGAATAGAGAAGAATCTTCATATTCTATTCAGGATACTCATGGCACTAAAAAAAAAAAAAAAAAAAAAAAAAAAAAAAGGCAAAGATTTCTGCCAGTTTCTGATTCAATAGGTAGCTGGAGAAATTAGTTCTGTACCTCACTTTGTAGAATCATCACAGCATGGTTAAAGTGATGGTGCTCCAAGGTAGCAGAAGTTCCATAAAGCTGGGCCAAAGCAGATCCACTCCTGAAAAAGGATAATAAGGTAAGATACTATGCCCCCTCACAACAGAATCCCTTTAAGTTTCATGTCTCTGAAGTAGTCTGAATGCCACCATGCATCTGCTGCTAATACTCAAAGGCAATATAGATCTAGTGTAGATGTTTGCCTATTTCTGGTCAAGGAACTTGAATAACAATTTAGTTAAGCACATATCAGCGTACACACTAGCAGCCTGATTCATTTGGGAGAAGGAGAATGAAGAGGAGTAGGGGAAAAGAAGAGCAGGTTAGAGAAACTTGGAAGGTTAGGACATATAAAAACTTAGACAAAATGGAAAATAATGGAAAAGAATATTATGTAACTTCAAGTGGCATAATATAAATCATTAAGATGAAGAAGCCAAAGTCCAAATCTAAGAATGATGAATAATCACACAAAAGTAATAACAAATTACTATTAACATGATAATAACATTTTAATGTTTATAAAACATATTATCTCCCTTGTTCCTTTCAATGATCCCATAAAGTCAAGAATATTGTTATTTTTATTGTATATATGAAAAATCTGAGGCTTACAGATATCCAAAAGATCTGCTCAAGATCACACAGTTAGTAAGTCTTCAAGATGAGCTGAGGACCCAGGTTTTCCTGGTTCCACGTCTAGGGATCTTATCCATTAATTAACCAGTACTGACAATGGAGTTTTTCTGGAAGGAATTTATTATCTTCTGGAAGGATTTATTGCTAACTATGATGATGATGATGTTATGTAAGAAAAGCACTGTTTCTGTTTTCAAATCTAATTTAACTGGAATTTTAAAATAAATTTTTGATTAATTGTATTTTTACATAACTAACATTGTATTCCTTTTACTGTCTTTTCCTATAGTCATGCTTTATAATGAATAAAAGAGGTCCTAAATAAATATTCTATACAGCTAATTAATATGTCTAAGATATTTTATATTATATATCATATTTCCTATGCATGGTTCCTTACTCATACAAAGAAGCAGGGGAGGCTGAAGGGTGTTTTTTTTAATAAAGATTTTTATTTTCAAAATATATGCACAAATAATTGATAACATACTTAGGTAGTCTTATGTTACATAGCTTTATGTTTCAAATTTTCTCTTCCTTCCCCCAACTCTCTCACTTAGATGACAGCCAATTCAGTATATGTTAAACATGTTAAAATGTATGTTAAATCCTTTTTTTTTTCTCCTGAGGCTGGAGTTAAGTGACTTGCCCAGGGTCACACAGCTAGGAAGTGTTAAGTGTCTGAGATCAGATTTGAACTCGGGTCCTCCTGAATTCAAGGCTGGTGCTCTATCCACTGCACCACTTAGCTGCCCCCCTATGTTAAATCCAATATGTATAAACATATTTATACAATTTCCTTGCTGCATATGAAAAATCAGATCAAAAAAAGAAAGTAAATGAGTAAGAAAACAAAATGCAAGCAAACAACAACAAAAAGAGTGGGAATGTTATTTTGTGATCCATATTCAGTTCCCCCAGTCCTCTCTCTGAGTGAAGATGGATTTCTTCATCACAAGATCATTGGAACTGGCTTCAATCATCTCATTGCTGGAAAGAGTCACATTCATCAGAATTGATTGTTGTGTAATATTGATGTTTTCATGTACAATGATCTCCTGGTTCTGCTCATCACTCAGCATCAGTTTTTGTAAGTCTCTCCAAACCTCTCTGTATTTGTCCTGCTGGTCATTTCTTACAGAACAATAGTATTCCATAACATTCATATACTATGACTTATTCAGCCATTCTCCAACTGATGAGCATCCACTCAGTTTCCAGTTTCTTGCCACTATGTAAAGGGCTGCCACAAACATTTTTGCACATGTGGGTCCCTTTCTGAAGGATGTTTTTTAATGTGAAGGCTGTGAAGGCCTTCTCATTTTATTTCTTTGGGGGCAAGCTTAGTCAATATGATTTCACAATAGAGTTTCAATTGTGTTTTACATATACATTGTTGTTATACATTTTATTTTCCTGGTTTTATTTAACTTTACATTTTTTCAGTTCACGTAAGTCTTTCCATGTTTTTGATACTCATTATTTCTTATAGCACAGTAAAATTCTATTATTTTCATCTACCACATAATGTACATTTAGATGGCACAGTAAATAGAATGCAGAGTTTGGAGTGAGGAAGACTCATCTCCCTGACTTCAAATATGGCCTCAGGTACTTACTAACTTGCCATCCTGGGTAAGTCACTTGACCCTGTATACCTCAATTTTCTCATTTGTTAAATGACTTGGAGAAAGAAATGGCAAAATACTCCAGTATCTTTTCCAAGAAAACCCCAAATGTGGTCCTGAAGAGTTGACATAATTAAAAACAGCTGAATAACAACAAAAGTGCATTTTAAAATATGAAGTTTGCAAAGGAGGATCCATCAGAAGCCAGGCTACAAAATGGTTGAAAGCTGCAAGTTTGGACTTTGTAGCCAAGATATGTAAAAGCCTCAAAAGTATAAATCTATGCGCTTGTATTTTACTGCAGAGAGGAGGACCCTGGGCCTAGCCCAAATCTGATTTTCTTTATTTTATACAAAGTTTTAATAAAGCTCTTGTCTGATTTTCTCTATCAGAACTCTTTAGATGTAGCATATTAAAAGACTTATAAGAAATTATGCAAAATAATCTAGCTGGACCAGGAAAATTATCTACACAATGACAACAATATAAATGAAAAGAATAATGACAATATAATTGAAATCAATTGCTATGAAATTGTATTGACCTAGAAGGAGTCCAAAGAAGAGATATAGGAAAGTATCTCCTTCTTATATTCCTTTCTCAGGTTGGGAGATGGAAGAGGGTTTGGTGCAGAAATCTGAATAGGATGTCTATCCTTTTCAAAATTTTGATTAGTTTTGTTAAACTGGTTTTTTTTTTTTTTTGTTCTTCTCTTGGAATTATTTATTATCAGGGTTGAATTTCTGAGAAGGGGGATAGACTGGAAAGTATAGATAATCCAAAACAGAAAAATCAATAAAAATTATAGTTGTTATTTTAAAGAGTAAATCTTTTAGAAAAATCCATGAGAGGAAAAAAAGGTCATAGGATTCAGGATAAGGATCTGTACATGGTACAATCTTTCTTTTCCTTCTCTCTTCTTTGTAATTTTTTTCCACTAGGCAGAAAGGACTTCAGAGGGGAAATATATATGAGCAGACTTTTTCTGAGAGGAATTATTAGCAATAATTAGTCAGTCCTCTTTATTAATAATACAGCACACATGTTCTCTTTTTCTTCCTTCCCTGTCCTAATCCAAATTCCTAGAAAGTTGATAGTAAATGTAAATCCAATAAAAAGCTGTGCCCCTTTATACAGTGGAAGGAGCTGTCTAAATTCAGCACTAAATGTAGAGTCAAAGATGAGGGAGTTCTGCTGCTGATAACATGTTTTTAATAGTTGATAATAAACAATTTATAACATGCCTTTATCAGGTGCCTTTTCCATGCCAGGTACTATGCTAGGTATAGTGATACAAAGATAGTTGTGAAATAATCTTTACCCTCAAGAAGTATACATTCTACTGGGAGAATATAACATGTTCATAATTAAATAAATACAGGACATATATATATATATATATACATACACACACACACATATATATATGTGTGTGAATCTATGTATACATGTATATCCCCTTAATTTTCACTTATTTGCTACAACAAAAAGTGAAGTCTTTGATATATTAGCTTAATAGTTGCACCCTTTGGTGCAACTATTAGTTTCCAGATTGCTTTTTAGTCAATGAATTAATTCACAATACCATCAACAAGCTGACATATACGTGTATGTATTTGGGCATGAGCATGTATGTGTATTTTTTTTAACAACTTTGGAAATCAAGAAATACCCTTTAAATGAGGTGACATTTGAATAGTATCTTGAAAGAAGTTAGGGGTTAAATATGGTCAAAAACTGAACCACAACAGTGGGAAGAAGGAATAGAAAATAGCCCAGTTTCACTGGAACATGAAACGTATATAATCAGCCTGGAAAGGCTTGGGTTGAATTGTAAAGATTTTAATATGCCAAATGGAGGAATTTGTATTTTTATCTAGAACTCATTAAAGGACCATTGAATCTTCTTGAATGTGAAGTAACATGGTTAGACCTATACTTTAGGAATCATAATTTGGCAGCTAAGTGGAAGATAGTTAGAGAACAGGAGACTGAAGGCAAGGAGATTAACTAAGAGGCTATTTCGATAATCCAGAAAAAGAGAGTGAGGGTTTACACTAGTATGTAGCCACATGAGTGGCAAGATGGAGTCATATATAAGAGACACTTAAGAGGTAGAACTGGCAAAAATTTGCAACTGATTGGATGTGGAGGGCTGAGTGAGAATGAAGAATTGAGTATAACTCAAACTGTGAATGTTAGTGACTAAAGAGTAGTAATACATCTATATCCAGATTAGTACAAATGATAAATCATGTGAAGTGGTTCCATGTATTTGAATTCACACTGTTCAAAGTTATAATTATGTACAATATAGTGAATTGTTCCAGAACAATGGAAATAGGCAATATGAATTTGAATAATGTGACCACTTCTCTGGATTCATTATTTGAATAAATCAGGATTTAGCTATGTTCTTAATAGAAATAAGGAAGTTAGAAAAGTAGTTTAGAAGGGAAAATAATGAGCCCAGTATTAAATATGTTGAGTTTCAGATGCCTATGGCACAAGCAAATGGAAATGTCTAATAAGCAATTGGAGATGCAGAAGCTTAGTAAAAAAAAGCAGTTTGATAGGTAGAGTTGAGTGATCTGTGTAGAGACCACTGAATCCATGAATGCAGATGAGATTACTGAGTATGGATTTAGAAGAGGAGAGAACTTTGGCAGGCCCTTTTACTTAGCACAAGGGATGTAATTTTGCAAAAGAGACTGAAAAGAATGATTGGATAGATAGGAAGAGGACACCTGGGCAAAAGGTTAGAAGTTATAGATGAGAGCATAAAGTTGACCTGATAAACTAAAGTCAGATTAGTGTCATGAAAACCCAGAGAAAAGAGAATATCCAGAAGAAATATATAGCATTTTCTAAGAGTTTGATTATGAAAGAAAAGAGAAAGATAGTGAGAAAGAGTAAAAAGATGGAAGGAAGAAAGCATTTAATAGATCTGTATGCCTGACATTGTGCTAAGCATGGAAAATACAAATAAATACAAGCAAAAAGAAAGACTGTCCCTGACCTCAAAGGATTATTTTCTAATGGGGAAAGAAAACACACAAAGGAAAGCTGCAAAGTGGAGTAAAAGAAGATGTCTGGGTGTCAGGAAGAGAGCCAAGAGGGAATGAAGGACAGTCTGAGATTCTTAACAAAATGAAGGCTGCAACATTATAACGGGTGGATTTGCTCTCAGTGAGATGTTCCATGTTGAGAAAACCAAAGGGAATCTTGGATGTTTCCGGGTGAGGAGAATCTAAATGCCAATGGAAGTTCCAGGATGAGAGAGAATAATTTGAAAATCAAGAGCCAGAAATAGGACTGGGGAATGGTAAGGTAAAGTGAATTTACATATATGTGTGTGTGGATGGATGGAAGAGACTTGGGTGTTTTTCTAGGCTGTGAGAAAAAAAGAGCTAGCAGGTAGAGAGAGATTGAATCTGTTGGGTAAGAGAAGAGGAGGGAATAAGATCAAGGGCTTAAAGTAGGGTTGGCTGTGAGAATCCTCCTGTCATTCCAGAATCAAAAACCTTAGCCTGGCATTCAAAGCTCCCATAACCTAACCAGCCTCTCACACCAATCTTTCCAGTTTTCCCTCACACCCTACTACATATTCTTTGATGTTAGTGGCACTTGCTTTTCTGAAATGAGACAGTCTACCTCCCAACTCCAGGCATTTTCTCTGACTGTACCCATGCCTGCAATGGGTGTTCTCTTTCTCCCCCTCCCAGCCTCTCTCCCCTCCCCCTCCCCCTCCTCCTCCTCTCTTCTTTCTCTCTCTGTCTCTCTCTGTCTGTCTCTCCTCTCTGTCTCTCTGTCTCTCTCTGTCTCTCTGTCTCTCTCTGTCTCTCTGTCTCTGTCTCTGTCTCTGTCTCTGTCTCTGTCTCTCTCTCTGTCTCTCTCTCTCTCTCTCTCTCTCTCTCTCTCTCTCTCTCTCTCTCTCTCTCTCTCTCTCTCTTTTTCTCTCTCTGTCTCTCTGTCTCTGTCTCTCTCTCTCTCTCTCCTCTCTCTCTCCTTCTCACTGCCTGTTGGTTTCCCTGGCTCTCTTCAGGTCGCAGATAAAATCTCATGTTTACAAGAAGCCATTCCCAAATCTCTCTTAATTCTATTGCCTTCTTCCTTTTGATTATTTCATATTTATCCTATATTCTGTTTTACATAATTGTTTACATATTATCCCTCCATCACGTTATAAGTTTTTTAAGGGAAGGGACTGTCTTTTGTCTTTCTTTGTGTCCTCAGTGCTCAGCACAATGGCACATTGGACATACAATGGGACATGATTAGGCACTTAAAATTGTTAACTGAATCTGTGATTACCAGAAAGCAAGAATCATTGGTAAGAGATCTTTGTATACACCTACATATATGTACATGTACACAGAGCATATATACACACGTGTGTGGATATACATGTGTATATACATGTATGTATGTGTACAAATTATTTTCACCATCAAGGACAGCAGACCTACCACATTTAGGTGATGGTATCACAGTCCTAGATGTGCTTATGGAAAAAGTAGAGATGCCATTGAAGAGAACAAAGATTGGGAAAAGCAGGCATACTAGATTAAGTAAACACTGAAGAGATCTTTGCTAAAAGAGTAACAGTTTTTAGAGTATTGAGGAATCGATTCTCAAAGTATCTGAAGGAGGATACAATGCTTAACACAAAAGAAAAAAATCTTAAACCTTATTATTTCAAAAAAAGATGAACAAGACGGTATCAATAACTACTGAGCCATTTACATAACATTTAAAAAAATTTTAAATGTACACGTATATGTAATTTGTACACGTATAGAAACATTAGGGTACTGGGAAGGAACAAGCAGCTTTTTATAAGTAATATAAATTTAAGTATGTTGTATTATATAATATATAAATATATATTACTTATATAGTATAATAATAAAAAGTCTATCCAAAGTGATGAGTCTATGTTGAAAGCTTAAAAATGGAGGTCTTCTGCATCATCTAATACGTGAATGGAGTTAGGTTCTTTTGATCAGCTGTCTAACCAGAATAATCTGCATCTTTAAAACTGGAGGGATTTAGACAAGTGCCTTTTCTGTTTAACATTCTTTTTTTTGCTGTATCCACAGAGTGACGGTCACAACTTAGCCACTGCACAGTTGTCGCAAATAAACATTTATTCTGTTCTCTTTCATGCTTCATTTTCTGTTTCTGGTATGGTAGGGATACCCACCAGATTTGAAAGTTTAGAGCCATGGTGACCTTGGAGCCAGTACTCTAGGTAGGCTATTGAAGCTAACCAGGTTTGTAGAGAACTCCAGAGAAGCCAGGGTGTCTGAGACTGGAGATCAAAGGGGATTTTTGGTCTTAGAACTGGGACTGTTTATACTGAAGAAAGCAAATAAAGCTCTAAACCTTATCACTTTACCCCATCCAGAGACTTAAGGTGATGCAAAGGGGATGAGATTAAGGCCCAAGTTTTGGAGTATGAATTTAAATATTTCTGATTATACTTTTTGAAATAAATGTTACTTTGTAAAAATCAATCTAACTGTAGTTAAAATCAACTGGTACAAGGGGCTCACACATAAATTTGGGGAGCAATATGAGTGAGAGCTAGAACCATTTGTAGAAAACCTAGACACCTTTAAACAGAAAAACCTAGGAGAGGGGTAGAAATGTAATATACCTGATTTATTTTGATAGTAAGGGACAGGGTAGTCAGTTTTACATAAACTAAAGTAGGAGTTCCTATATATTATGAAATTCTACAATGTTCTAATTTATAGGTTACATTTTGCTGATTGCATCAGGAAATAGAAGAAATAGCTCATAACTTCCAAAATATATTTTATAATCATTAAAATGAGTTTAGCTTAACCATCCATCTAAGAAAATTGAGTTGATAAAATATGATAGTTTATCATATGTATATGATTGGCTAAAAACTCCTATAGAGTTTTTTCACATTTGTATAAATATTATTTCATAACTTACATCCATACTATATTATCAAAGAATATTAATATTAAAAATGTTAAAAGATTTTTGTAGTTTCACAAAGATAGTCCAACCTATTCTACTTCTGTTGACTTTTTGTTGTAACTCATTGTTTATTTGCAGTGTCTATTGTAAAGCTCTTTTAATACTCTAAGTATCTTCCTGAAACCAGAGCTTACATTTTTAATACTAACATTGTTCAGATGATATATAGCTGTAAATCATGAATTCTATAGTCTTTGAAGAGCTGAAGTTTGGGATTACCTTGGCAATGAGGGCCATAGAGGAGGAACAGGCTGCAAAACGTTACAAACAACAAAACATGAAAGAGAAATGGGGTAAAAGAAATGAAAGAAAATGGGATATCATCAGGATATGTATATTTGAAGAAAAATATGGGCTGGCCATATGACAAAAAAAGAAGAATAGATGGATAGTTTGAGTACCTTAATGGTTTTTTACATGAGGCCATATGAACTTGAGAAAGATCTCTAGAAGTTTGAGTGGACTTTCTCTGAGTGGACTTACAGAAGAATATGGATCAGGACTGCAGAGGCCTGCCTAGATGAACCATGATTTGCTTTGTTGGAGGCAATACTCATATCAGTAAAAAATATAGATACACTTGAATATTTAAAAATTTAACCATATGAGGAGCTGGAAAGATAGAATCTGATACAGAGGATCATTTGAGGACTAAAACTCATTCTTTTCTCCTATTTTCTTTCATTCAGGATACCCTTATATGCATATGGATTAATTATTATTGACATTCTCTTGAGCAAATGGCATAGAGGAAAGAGAGTGTTGGAGTCAGATGCTATAGGTTCAAATTCTGGTTCTGATACATACTGTTACGGTCAGGGGCAGATCTCAAGGGCAGAGTATAAGAGGCACTTGGAGGCTTATTCTGCCTGAGCCTGATAAACTGGGCATAAAGGTATTGAGTAAGCTTCATCAACAAGGAAAAGCCTCCTGGCTCTTGCTGATCAAGCTCAAACTCCTGCACTCTCAGTCATGTGACCAGGGGACTATAGGGAGTTGCAGAAGGTGGGGAGGGAACTCCAGAAGGAAAGGAAGAACTCTGGAGGGAACTTGAGGGAACTTGAGGGAACTCCAAGGAAGAAAGAGGGGAACTCCAGGAGAACTCTGGAGGGAAGGCTAGAGGGAATGTTAGGGAATACTATGTAAAGAGTTAGAATAAAGACCTGTTGCTGCATACTTGAGTGACTCCGGTGTTCTGTGATGGAACCTCTAAAGAGGTAGCTCTCTGACTGAGATAATCAGAGCCAAGACTTCCGAAGACCTGGTGAAGGTGAACCATTTGACCCCCGCTGAGGTAAGCAGCTGGGAAGTAAAGCATACCATCTATGTAATTCTGAGCAAGTGACTTTATTTCTTTGGGATTCAAGTTTGAATCACATCTTATTTGATGCAGCTGTGTAGAGCAGTGCATAGAGTCATGAAGACATGAATTCAAATATGGCCCCAGGTAATTTCTGGCCATGTGACTCTAGGCAAGTCACTTAAACCTCACTTTGCCTCAGTTTCCTCAACTGCAAAAATGGTGATAATTACAAGATCTTTTGCAAAGATTAAATGAAACCATGCTTGCAGACAGAATAGCACAGTGTCTAGCACATAGTAGGTGCTATATAAATTACCTTTCCCTCCTTCTTCCCTGTAAAATGAAGGTTTTGGACCAAATAATTTCTAAAGTTTTTTGGCTATTAAAATTATCTCTGGCTTTTTCAATTCTTTTGGTATTTTCCTCTTCCTAAGGTGGTTTATAAAATGATCCCTTATTGCTTTCAAGATTCTGTCCCACAGACTTCTTCAGTGTACATTTACTTGTATATGCACACATACACACATACTCTGTCTCTGTTTCTGTGTCTCTGTGTCTCTTTCTGTGCATGTGTGTGTGTGTCTCTCTCTCTGTCTCTTTCTTTATCTCTCTGTCTCTGTCTCTGTCTCTCTCTCAACACTGGCATATTCACTGACAAAATCTTATTCCAAATATTAAAAGGTAAGTTTCTGAATGCATGGTGTAATGGAAACAATCAAGAATAGACATTCAACCCTCATCTCAGAAGCTCATTGTATAGGCTTGAGAAAGCTGTATAAACTTTCTAACCTTAATTTTCTCATCTCTAAAATGGGGATGATAATAATTCTAGCATAATCCATCCCTGAGGGTGTTGTGAGGATCAAATAAAATATCACAGGTGAAAGTTCTTGCATGAATTCTGCATAATTATAATAAACATAAAATATACTATTTACATATATTCATATATATATACAAACATGTTTCATACATCTATATTATATATATCTCTACTTCTATTCATGAAATATGCTATTAATAAATTTTTAGATTATGGAATATATGAAGGTTATTTTTCCCCTTGTGCAAAAGGGAAAAGCATAGGGGGAAAATTAGAGAAAGGTGATTTTAAAAAATTAAATGAAACACTATACTTTCAGGCAGGCATGTCTTATGCTTAGGGGGCTTAAGCAAATAAGCAGGCAAAGAGACTAACAATGCAAAAGAAAGTATATATCAATGGTTTTCCTGGGTGTGTATATTCTTAAAAGAAGATGACTGAATGCAATATAGCACCTAGCTTTAAACATTCTAGGAGGCAACTTAAAGGAGGAAAGACTATGAAATGTAATTATGAAATTGAGGACTGTTGGGAGGTGGAGGGGAATGGGATTGGACTGTCACCGTAGATTAATGTATACCAGTATTTCACTTCTGGGACACAGCCTAAAGCGACAAGATGGGTTTTCATTCCCAAGAAATGAGTGGAAGAGATTATGCTAGAAATGAATAGAAGGAGTCTCCTAGGAGAATATACTACAAAGCTGCACCATACTGATATTTAATCATCAGGGGCAGCTGTAATAGAGAGGGGGCTGCCTGGGAAACATCATCCCTAGAGAAAACAGGGCAGAGGTGTATTAACAGAGCAATTTCAAAGGACCATGGTATTGCTGCCTTCACATGACTATTGATCATTCATTGCACTCACATCAAAACTTAAAATTAAAGATAATATATGAAAATGCAAAGGTTCATTTATCAGCAAAACTGAAATAATATATCACATGTTATTAATAAAGATACAACTCTATATTTGCACTTTCCATCACAATTTGCATCTTGCTTAGTATCTTCAACAATTTCTTTAAAGCCTGATATTAAGATATTTTGTATTTTGTGCATTACTCTTTCTAAATCACCTCAAGAAGTAAAGATGATAAAGACAAAAATTTCTCTTGGAGGAATGAGATAAACACTGGCATATTTATTGACCAAATCTTAATCTGAATGTTAAAAATTATGTTTCTGAATACATAGTATAATGAAAATAGCAAGAGACTGGTTGTCAAGAGATCATTAGATTCTAGCCTCAGGCCAGAGCTTATTGTATAGCCTTTAATAAGCCTTTTGATTTTTTTAAGCCTCAGTTTCCTCATCTATAAAAATGGAGGTCATAAGGATTCTTGCATAATCCATCCCCAAATGCTGTTGTAAGGGTCAAATGAAATATCACAGGTGAAATCTCCTGGTAACTATGAAATTTGGCATAATTATAAACTGTAGTTACAATGCCCATTATAATTAATAGTGCCCATTATAATTAGTAGTGCCCATTATATAGCTGAGGGGAAAACATCAGTGTGTGTCACTGTATGTCCTCAGTACAAAAATGACTCTGATTGGTGCAAGACTGTTGACAATCTTGTAAAGGGATAGATTTTCTGAAAATATGTGTGATATCAATATGATAACATTGAAAATACATCAAACAATTTTGTTTTAAGTACACAATATAGATCTCATATAGCATGAATATAGAATAGAAGTTTGCTACTAGTGGTTTTTTTTAAACTATACTTGGGATTTCATACATGTAGGGAATTCCAATGAGGAACTGTCTCTCCTAATGAGTCACTGAGATGTTAAGTGATTTATGTAGAATCATATAAGCAGTAGGTATCAGTGGTGGAGTCTTGGACCAAAGTCTTCCTGACAGAGACCAGTTCTTCAGACTACTTTGGTATCTAGTAAACATTCCAGGAGTTGGAAGACCCTGGACAAATAATTTAACACCTCTAAATCTCTGCTGCCTCATCTATAAAAGAAAGGGATTATACCAGATAATCACTAAGATTCTGTGCATTTCTGTGCAGTTTTGATTCTAAGCAATGTGTCCAAAAAAAAAAAAAAAATCTAAGACAACTCACTTACCCACAAGTCACTTATCTTCCTTCAAACTGCGTCTATCCAGAGTATGTCTAACAGAAAGGCCTGTGAGAAGCCAGCTCATGTTTTACAAAATCTGTGCACTAAGATCTATGAACATTACTCATTGGGCAGGCCTATTTACACTATGCACAATTCTAACAATTTTTGTTTTCATGATATGGGGAAGTTCATAAGAAGCCTAATGGTTAGGAGAGAGGAAAGAAAGGGGAAGTAAGGGAAGATTTCAAAGCAATTCATAGTTATTACTATAAGAATAGCCCAACAGTGAGCATTGGAAGACAGTACAACTATTAAAAAAAAAAACCTCAAAAAATTGAAGAACTTAAAATTGACAGTCTAAATTCATTCATAATAGGGGCAAAGTACCAAACGTATCTATTAGTATCTGAGATCACTATATTATTAGCACAATTCAATGAGTCTCCCAATTATATCCTAGAGTCAATTCTAGCATTTGTATATTGCATTAAGATTTGCAATATTTATAAATATCATTTCTTTATCTTCCCAACAACCCTAGTTGTTATTATTATCCTAATTTACAGATGAGGAAACTGAGGCAGGCAGAGGTCAAGTGGCTTTCCTTGGATGACACAACTAGCAAGTGTTTGAAGCTGGATTTGAACTCAGATTTTCCTGACTTGAGGTCCAGTTCTAGACTGTGCCATTTTTATCTTCTGGAAACATTTCTGTATTGATTTGATAACATTTATCTTTGTACTTCTCTAGCATCCAGCACTGCTGTATGTGTGTGTCTGTATCCAAAATCATAAAATTATGTGTGACGTATATATGCCTATATAAAATGATAAATAGGAATCCTTGAGTGTGGGATATGGAGAATGGTCTAATAGCAAATACATTTTCACCAGAAGAGGGGGTGGCCCATTCCCAGGAGAATTCAACTTGTACCCTCATAGCAATTGGAGGGTAGGTAAGGACAAAGACACCATGGTAGTGGATCTCTCTGATGGCACACAAGTTAATTATGCCATTACTGGGCTGAGTCAGCAGGTAATCATACCCGGTGAGGCATAGGACAGCAATCTCTCTTGGAGAAGAAGCTTACCATTTAAGGAAGAATGGTACTCTATTCCCACAGATGTTAGCACCCCAGCGAAAAGCCCCGTTCCTCCTGTACATTCAGTAAAAACTAGCAATTATATAGCTTATTAGGTCTCGCCAAGTGTTTTAGAAAGGTTATCCCACATGATCTTTATAATACTCCTAGGAGATATGTGTGATTATAATCTCTATTTTTATTGATGAGCAAACTGAGGCATACTGGTAAGTATTTGTGCTTGAATTTGAACTCTGGTCTTCCTGACTCCAGGCACAGTGTTCTGCCCATTGCACTACCTAGCTACTTCAATATCATCCTCTACTCTCTACCCTTACTTACCCTATCCAACCGATCAGTTGCAAGTCTTGTTTCTAATTCCACATCTCTTGTGTTTATGCATTCTCTTCTTTCTATTCCTATGTCCACATCCTGGTTCAGGCCCTCAATGCCTATTGCAATGCCTTCCTCATTGCAACAGCCTTTAAATTGGCTTCCTTGACTCAAGCCTCTCCCTTTTCTATCTACTAAACAGCTTCCAACAAAAATTCTTTAAAGAGTAGATTTATCCACGTTATAGCATTACTCAAAATTTTCTCTATAGTCAAAGAAAAAATTGCTTCTTTTTTCATTTTGAGCTTTTTCATAAATTGAACTTTTTCCTGTATTTCCAGTCTTCTCATACTATCCATCTCCCTGCACTCTCTCTATCAGACTAGCCATATAGATCTGTTTGTTCTTCCTCACACCTAACACTCCATTCCCACTTCCAGCCCTTTACTTTTCACTGTGTTTGGAATGCTATCTTCCTAATTGCTGCCTTTTAGATTCCCTAGCATCCTGCAGCAGTCGGTAGAGATACCATCTGCAGCAGGACGTTTTTCCTGGTTTCCTCAGCTCTTAGGTTCTGCTTGCAGAACTTAGTAGATTCTGTTCCTTGCAAACATGTTCTTCCTCCCAATTCTGGACATATTTGCCACTGTCTCTTCATACATGCAATTCTCTCCCTCCTCATTTCTGCTTTTTGGCTTCCTTGACTTCCCTGGAGTTCCAGTTAAGTATCTCAAGCTCAAGGACTTATAATAAAAGTCCCTTTTATATCTCCTATATTTTTTATTTCTTTATATCTCCTGGACACAGTGCCTGGCATATAGTAGTATTTAATAAATGCTTGTTGATTGATTGCAAGATCACTTTGTTTATACTTTATGTTTATTTTGTATATACAGCAGCTATATTTGTAGATGTATCCAGTGCTTAAAATGTAAGTTCCCTGAAGGCAGGACATGTTTTTTGCTTTTTCTTTGAATTCTCAGTGTTTAGAATTGTACCTGGCACATAGTAAATATTTAATTAATGTTTATAATTAGATTGGTTGATTGATCCTATAGATTCATACCATAATGATTTATACAGTGCTACAAACACCACATATTGACAAATTTGTCAAAAAAAATCTATGAAGGGACATGAAAGGCATAGTTCACTTTATGTCTTTTCCTAAATATCTTTTTCTAATAATATTTTTCTAAATATATGTTCATACAGTGCTCGATCCAGATTTTGAAGACAGGAAGAGCTCCTAAGACTGTGCATTAGAAGAAAGAGGCTCTTTTAAAAATTGAACCTTGTATCTGACTGGGGTCAATAGGGACAACCCAAATCAACAAGCATGACACGAAGGGCAAATTTGCAATTAAAAAAGGAGTAGGGAATTATCAAGATGGATGGGTCCCCAAGTCACAGAAGCCAGAGCCCCGGTGGCCTTGGCCAAGGATGCCAGAAATGAATGCTCTTATTCTCCAGCACTCGTCACCTTTGCTCTGAACAGAAGGGCAAATGCATTAAAATAGCAACAATTAGAACACTTACTTAGCTTGGAAGGCATTGTTGGTTCCCCTGTGGTCGAGGTCATGACATAGGCAGCCCACAATCACGGCTAAAATTTCCACCTCAGTCAAAATCTCCTGAAACCCAGCCGTCTGGGAAGAAGGGAAAAATGGCAACTGTAACTATTCAGAACAGGAAGGATGGATAACGTTAGTCCGGTGAGTAACAATCAACTGTTTTTAGACCAGCATCATTTAAGGAAATGATTAACTGCCATCTACCATAAACTACTGTAGGTTGGGTGGCCAGTCTAACAGCATCAGGTCCCCGCAGTGATCAATTACCTCCCTGTCACATTTACCCATGCCCCAAAACCAAGACAGGGCATGTGGTGTGTGTGTGTGTGTGTGTGTGTGTGTGTGTGTGTGTGTGTGTGTGTGTGTGCCTGGCTGTGTCTGTATGTGTCTATGTGTGTGTAAGGAGAGAAACCAAGGCAAAAAGGGAAAGCACAGTCTACATAATAATTTTGACTCCTGAAGCCAAAAAAAGTGATTTCCAGCTAAAACTAGAGTAGAGCAAATTTCTACAACAAAACTATTTTTATTAAATTTTAATGGTGAATTACTGTGGTATAGAGTTGCTAAAAAAGATTAATTAAGATGTGAATACTATTGGACAAATGGGGAACTTTAGATGACAGCAGGAGAAGCTAAAATATTTAGGATTAAGAAGAAAATGTTTATTATTAAAATAACTATTTATTATGATTTATCTTTAGCTATGAAGAAAAAAGAGAAGGTATTTAAGTTACAGATATATTGAAATGAATAATTTATCGCCCACAAGTCTCCCTCAATGTCCTCCTCCTGGGTTTCATGGAGACACTGGTGTTTCATAGTCTCTCCCAGATAAACATAAATTCTGGTAGATGTTACTTACCTGCAATAGCATCTTGTATCTGCCTAGTGATGGGCTTCTATCCTAAAATGAAAATCCTCACCAGAGACTAAGATTAGGGGGAAGGGAATAAGTATTTATATAGCACTTACTAGGTATTAAGCAATATTGTAAGCACTTTTAAAATAATATCTCATTTGATCTTCACAAAAACTCCATGAGGTAAATGCTGTTATTACCCTCATTTTATAGTTGAGGAAACTAAAGCAGACAGATGTTAAATGACTTGCCCAGGGTCATGGTTTAGTAAGTATTAGAGATCACATTTGAACTCAGGTCTTTCTGACTTTAGGTGCTACCAACTGTCTTTGTGATAAATTGTTCTTATTAAAGCAACCCTTGAAGAAGACTTTCTTCTACGATTTCAGGGGATTGTGATCTGTTTCAGTAGAGGGATTTATATTCTAAAGAAATCATAGATCTTTTCTTTATTTCCTTATTTGTTTATTGGTGTTTATTTATTTATTTGTTTGTTTGTTTGTTGATGAGGCAATTGGGATTAAGTGACTTGGCCGGAATCATACAGCTAGTATGTGTTAAGTATCTGAGGGCAGTATTTGAATTCAGGTCCAAGGCTCTCTACACTGTGCCACCTAGCTGATTCCTTTTGTTTATTTATTATATAAGTTTTGTTTTTCCTATTATTTTCTTTTCAAGGGTGAGGGGAGATAGGACAGGGATAGCTTGTTGATTTAAATGTAATTTTTTAAAGATGTAACAAGAAGGTTGGATTAGCTATAATTGATCCACTGGATCTTAAGCCAGTACTAAAAGATTACGAGTTTGATATAGATTGAGGACCAAGTATAGCCTTAGTCACTCAAAATTCTTCAACATTTTCTCTTACATTATGCTAGTCAAATGAACAAATTTGGAAGGTTTAACGTTGAAGAGGCCTCTAATATAGTTTTTAAAATAGTTATAATAGTAATGAATTTTAAACAAACTGTCCAATTTTAATGACTTTCATGAACAGGAAAGAAGCAAGATCCTCTCTCTAAACAAGATAAAAGTTGGCTATGTAGCAGCTATCTCAGATGAATAACAAGCTTCTTAAAAATTGGGGATATGCCACTCATGACTGACATTTCTTGTTTTCCTTCCTGCTCATTTCATGATCATTGTTATATATAAATCACAGTCGTCAGAAGTCAGGTCAGGGAAACCAATCAACAGGTGTTTATTAAATACTTATTATGGATCATAATGTGTCATAAATGCTACAAGCTGAGACAAAAAATGAAGCAATCCCTGCCTTTCATGGGGAGAAACAATATGTACACACACACACACACACAAACACACATACACATATATTTGTATGTGTGTGTATACATATATATGTATATATATATATATATATATATATATATATATATATATATATATAAAGATATAGATATATAAAAGATACAAGGTAAAGTCAAGGAATAGAGAAGAAGGCTGCACTATCTGAAGGTATTGGGAAAGGGGTAGTGGTGGAGTAAGAAATGACATTAAAATTTTATGTACAACAACTTTACGTACAACAAGAACCCTCTAGTTTTGAAGTCCTTATGCTTTCATTATATATTGTTTTTATTGGATTGCACAGTTTTAAAAAAACTGACCAAAGAACAGGATTTTACATTTCAGAATGCATCTAGCTTGACTAGTAGTTTAAATGAGGATTTTAATAATTACTGCAAGGTCTAGTTTGCATAGTGAATAATAATTATCTGAGCAATCTCTCCATACTAAAACTTGAATCTCATTGCTATGACTTGACTCCCAAAGAAGGGACACCTAAGTAGCACAGTGAATAGAGTGCTGGACCTGGAGTACAAATGAAGATTCATCTTCCTGAGCTCAAATCCAGTCTCAGACTTACTAGCTGTATGACTCTCATTAAATCTTTGTTTGCCTCAGTTTCTTCTTCTATAAAATGATCTAGAGCAGGAAGGAACAATTCACTCTATTATCTTTGCCAAGAAAACTCCAAATGGGGTCATGAAGAATCAGACATGGCTAGAAAATGACTGAACAGCACCAGCCTAGAAATCATTCAAAATAAGTTAACCTGAAAGAGCTATCAAATGATCAAATTATTTGTGATTTGTGATTTATGATAGGAAGTGCAACAAAAATTTAAAATTGTCACAGTGAGCTACAGAAAGAATTTGCTTGTGAAATGATAGAAATAATAATGATATATTAATTAGTAATTTTTAGGTTTGCAAATGCTTTATCTACCCATCTTTGTGAGGTAGATGCAATACTACAATAAGTATTTTATTCCTATTTTACAGATAGGAAAATTGAGGATCAGGAATGTTAGATGACCTAAAGTTTCATAACTACTGAGTTAGCAAAGCTAAGATTTGAATCGAGGTTTTTTGATTCCAAACCAATGTTCTTGCCATTTTACTATGCCATTGACCAGAAACTAACTAGATGGCAGGAAGGAGATTTTTTCCCCCTAGTGTGACCATCACCTTTTAGGTAATTTGCCATGGAAACATTTCGACTGCTTTAGTGACTGTTTTTCTTTGACATTTCAGGAAAGCCTCAACCACCATACTTTTCTTCATTCCTTGCTCTCTGGTCATACATTCCTTGATAACCCTCCTGTTCCTAGATGGACTGTGCTAATCTACTTCCATGGGGCTTAATTTATGTCCCTGTAACTTTCTGGTCTAAAGTAGCCATCCCTGGGCACCATTCAGCTTTGTGTGCCATCTCTCCCCTTTGTATCTCTCTTAATTAACATAGTGCTTGGCTCTTGTAGTTCAGTCAGTTTTTAGTCTTTTCAGTCCTTTCTAGCTCTCTGTGACTCTTTGCAAGGATACTAAAGTAGTTTGCCATTTCCTTTTATAGCTCATTTTTAGAGGTGAGGAAACTGAGGCAAGCAAGATTAAATTACTTGTCCAGGCTTATTATAAGCTTTTAAAAATTCATTCATTCTATTTATTTTTAATTTACTGATACTTAACTAATTTCAAGGGACAGGAATCAACTTGAAACAGGCAAATTGATTAACGGCTTAAATGGAAACTAAAAATCTAATGTCATCCTTTGTAGGGTAAATCAAAATCTTAATTCATTGCCAGGTTAAAAGTCTTTAGATTAAAAAAAAATAGAACATATTTTTCTACCAATTTGTCCAGCTATAATTTTGGCTAAAAATCCATTATCTTATCTTAAAGGGCAAAAAATGTGCCATAAAATATTCTGTAAAGCAGCATATTATCTAGAAGAGAGAACAAATACTCATAGCTGATATTTATAATGTGCTTTAAGTTTGCAAAGCATTTTTCATACATCTCAATCAACCTTCCCAACAAACCAGTGGATGACACTAAAGTCAATGTCATAATAGGCTCAAAAGCCAGAGGCGAGTCACTTCCTTCTTATTAGTCTTATTCCTATTATATTATGGACCAGGCCTGTTCCATTAAGGTGGGAGGTGAAGGAGGTAGGACAAGTTATAGGATGGGTGGTCCTTTTTTTATTTTCTTGAAGCTCATCAGGAATGAAGGCTTCTCCTGTTTCCATTCCCTTGTTCACTCATTTTCACAATAAAAGAGTTGCTATACTCAGGCAAAATCTTTCTGATTTCAGTTAAGTCTTTTTCCCTCTTGATTGCCTCTCTGGATGAAAGAAAGGATTGTGCAGCATTTTCTTTGTGATAAAACTTTTGTATACTTAAACTCTTCTGTATAAGTAAGTAATCTCTCTTTTTTTTTTCTAGGATTAGCAACCTTGACTCCTTGACCTTTTCTTGCCATCCCTATTTCTCATCTCTTCAATCACTTTTTCTTTTCTGTTTTTTTTTTTTAAGAATAAGATTGGAATAATTCCAGGAACCTAGAATTATATTCATTTCAACAAGCTTCTACCAATGCATGCTTAGCCCTGAGCTAGCTACTATGGGAGACAAAACCAAATCAAACCAAACCAAGCCAAATATATAAATATAAAAGCAGACAGACAACTCAAACAGACTTTCTGCTCTCCAGGATCTAATAATGTTAATGATGAAAATGCCTAGAGCTGGGAGAGAAAGTCTTGTTTGTGGAACAGTGAGGAGACAGTTCAAAAACAGTGAGGAGAAGAGTTAGCAGTGTTGGACTTGTCCTAAGGAAAGGGCATATATGAGTTAGGACATAGATCCATGTTCACCTGAGAAGTCAGAACACACATTTTGAAACAATTAAACAATACATGCCTCATACTTCTCCAAAACTTATTTAAACACAATTTATCGCATGTCATGAATGATTTAAGTTATTTTAGAAATGTGAGCAAAATCTTGAGGCCTTAAAAATATACTTGTTCATTAAGTACATAATTATCTTTCCACTTGCATCTACCTCCTGGTCACTTGGACACTTTCCCAATCTTTCCTCTTATTTGGGGGGCAGAAAGACCCAACATCTACCTGAAAACAATTTTTAAGAGAATAACAGAGAAGAAACTGTTTATTTCAATGCTACTGATTCTTTTCTTTTAGGATTTGAGTCTATAGTCATCCATTACTTAGTCTGATCTTGGTTTATTATAATTCCAGTCAAATTAAATAAAAAAGAAGCTTCCATTTATCCCATTTGGTTTAGGCACATGGTCTATCAAATGAACCAGATATTGTCAATGAAAGAGGTATCGAAATTATATATCCAGAAATGTATTAAAATAGAGATGTTTTGCATATATAACCAGTCTCAGAATCAATTTAGTTTACTACATATGATACTGCCATTCCCCAAAGGCCATTTTCTTTGGATATTGGGGTGATAAGCTGGGACATCATGACCTCGACCTATGATTTTATCTCTGTGAGGAACTTGTAGTGTGGAAATTCCAATCTCCAATGCAGATAGGCAGATAAATTATATAATTGAAGGTCCTAGAAACTACATGAAGTCAGGGATCATGATACTTTATGCAGTGCTCTGCACATAATAAGTATTTAGTACATATGTCAGTTGAATTGGTTTGAAATTTAGCACCAAACAGGTTCAAATGTCATGTAGCTGGGCTCCCATGAACAATGATTGTTTCTTACACACAATATCAACCTCCAATCTCCATGCCCGAAATGTATTTCCTCCTTGCCTCCAAGTCATAGAATCTTCTACTTCAGAATTTAGATCAAGCAACATCTACTACACTAAACCTTCTCTTATCCCCTGGCTTCTAGAGCCCGTCCCTAAATTACTTTGTCTTTATTCTATTTGTACTTACATAGGTATTTATTGTGTCTCCTGATGAAATATAAACTC
>NC_133619.1:433612765-433682765 GCF_048593235.1 Sminthopsis crassicaudata | reverse complement strand
CTTGAAAGTTTACCTGCCAACACACACACACACACACACACACAGAGGAACTGTGTGAACAAAATTACAAAACACTCCATGCAATTATACATAATTGGAGAAATATTAATTGCTAATTATAGGGGGAATCAATAAAATAATGGCCTCAGTTCTGCTCACTTCACTTTTCATTATTTTGTGAAATTCTTTAAAATTTTTATAAAATCAATGAGTTTATTAATTCTTACAGAGCAATAGTCTTCCATCATAATCATATTCCACAACTTGTTTAGCCATTCTGTAATTGACAGACATCCCTTTCAATTGTCAATTCCTCATTTGGTTATTTTTGTGATATATTCTTGTAATCTCTTCGTTAGTATTTTATTTGGGATTTTTACATATATATTCATTATTGAAATTGGCCTATAATTTTGTTTCTCTGTTCTGTTCATCATTTGTTTCATAAGAGTTATTTGGTAGGACTCCTTTGTCTATTATTCCAAATAATATTTAATATTGAAATTAGTTAATCTTTAAATGTTTGATAGGATTTAATTATAAATCAATCTGGTACTGATACTTTCTTTCTTTCTTTTCTTTAAGGAAGTTCATTAAAGCCTATTCAATTTATTTTTTTTTAAACAGGTTTATTTAAATATTCTATTTCCTTGTCTGTTAATCCAGGGAGTTTATATTTTTGTAAATATTCTTCCATTTCACTTAAATTGTTAAATTTGTTGGCATGTAATTGGGCAAAATAATTCATAATAATTGCTTTGATTTAATCTTCTTTGATGATATATTCACTTCTTTCATTTTGATACTAATAATGTTTTTTCTCTTTTAAAAAATCATATTAGCCAATGGTTCATATATTTTATTGTGTTTTTCTTAATAAAACCAACTTCTTTTTATGTATTAATTCAATGGCTTTCTTACATTTTACATTTAATTATATTTAATTTTATTACTCTCACACTTAATTTTCAGGATTTCCAATTTGGTGTTTAGTTGAGGATTTTAAATTTTTTCCCTTTTTCTATTTTTTTAATTGTATACTCAATTTGTTTGCTCTTTCTATATTGTATTGATGTAAACATTCAGAGATATAAATTTTCCTCTGGTTATTGCTTTTGCTGCATTCTATGGGTTCTGATAAGCTTTTCCCTTATTATCAATTTCTTTTTAAATCATTTATTGTTTCTATGAGTCATTTGTTAAAACAGGTTATTTAGTCTCTAGTTAATTTTTGGTCTGTGTTTCTATGATCCTTTATTAAATGTAATTTAATTGCATTAGGATATGAAAAAATCCATTTAATATTTCTGTTTTGTAAATATTTCATGTGCCTCTGAGAAAAAGATATATTCCTTTCTACTTCCATTAATTTCTTTCCATATATCAACCAAATTTGGTTTATTTGAGATTCTACTTATATCCTTGATTTCTTTCTTTTTTATGTCACAGATAGAATTTTTATATATTATCTCCAATTACATGTAAAAACAATAGTTAGTATTCATTTAATTTTTGTTTTCTACACTTTTATAATATTTTGATTTCCATTTTTCCCCTCTCTTTCCCCTTTCCTCTCCCAAGACAGCAATCAATCTCATATAAGTTATGTGTACAACCATGATAAACATATTGCCACATTAGTAATGTTGAGAAATAAGAATCAGAACGAAAAGAAAAAAAACAAAAAACTAAGGAATAAAAAAGAACAAAAAAGTGAAAACAGTATTTTTCCATCTCCATTCAGACTCCACAGTTCTTCTCTGGATGTGGATAGCCTTAATTTCTTTCTTATTTACTTTTTGGTTATATTTGGCTAGTTCTGAAAATTTGACATCCCCACTATCATACTTTTGATATTTTCATCTGTAATTCATCTAACTTTTCCTTTTAAAAATTTGGATGCTACAGCATTTGGTACATTTAGGTTTAGTTTTGAAGGCTTTATTATCTATGTTACTTTTTATCATAATGTTTTCTTGTTTATGCTTTTAATTAAATCAATTTAAACTTTAATTTTGTCTGAGATCACGATTTCTATCCCTGCTTTTTTTGTACCACCTGAAGCATTTTAAGTTCTATTCAAGTTCTTTGTTATTAGTCTCTCATTTTTAAAATGTGTTTCTTGTAAACAGTATATTGTTAAATTCTTGTTTTTAATCCATTCTGATATCCATTTCCTTTTTATGGGTAAATTCATCATATTCATATTTAAAGTTATAATCATTAGTGCTTCATTTTCTTCTATCCTATTTTTCATCATTGAAAACAGGTTTATTTAAATATTCTATTTCCTTGTCTGTTAATCCAGGGAGTTTATATTTTCTCTCCCTCTCTTTTTATTATACCCCTCCTCAAATATTTAATTGATTTCTAATCATTGCCTCACTAATCTCTTCCTTGGCTTTCTCCCTTTTCTTTCTTTTCCTTACTTTATCCACACTTCTAAGAGTCTCTCCCTTTTCTTATCCCCTTCCCTTTTATTTCTCTGTAAGTGAAAAAGACTTTTATATCCTTCTAGATATATGTTATTCTCTGTTTTACCCAATTCTGATAAGAATAAAATTCTACCACTATCAATCCAACACCTCCACCCCTTTCAGCTTCCACTGTAGTAGTTCTTCTATCCACATCTTATTTGTAGGAGATAATTGCTTCATTTTTTTTTTTTTTTTTTTTTTTTTAGGCTCATCCATCATATTTAACTCAACTCCAAGCTTTCTATCTATGTATGGTCTTTCAAACAATTCAAGTAATGAGAGCACCCTTAAGAGTTGCAAATAACTTTTCCTAGATAAGAAGTAAACAGTCAGACCTTAAGTCCCTTATAATTTGCCTCTAATGTTTACCTTTTTAAATTGCTCCAGGATCTAGCAGATTAGATTTTCCATTTAGTTTTGGTCTTTTCTTCACAAATACCTGAAAGTCATTTAGTTCAAACACTCAGAATAACACCCAGATTTTCTGGATAAATTATTCTTGATTGCAGTCCTAGCTCATTTGCTTTTTGGAATATATTGTTCTATGATCTTTTAATGTAGAAGCTACTAAATCATGTGGTATTGCGTTTGTAGATCCATAGTATTTTTTCCTTAATAATCTTTTGAAATAAAGTATCTAAATTCTTTGTTTATCAGAACTTTCAGGTAGTCCAACAATTCTTATATTGTTTTTCCTTGATTGGTTCTCCAGGTCAGTTGTTTTCCTAATGAGCTATTTCACATTGTCTTTTGGTTTTTTTCATTCTTTTGATTTTTTTGTATTATTATTTCTTTATGTCTTATGAAATTATTGGCTTCCCTCACTCAATTCTATTTTTAAGGAGTTATTTTGTTTGGTAAATTTTTAGATTTCTTCTTCTAATTGATTGATTCTTTTCATAATTTTCTTGAGTTTTTTGCATTAATAATTTTTTCTAATTCTTTCAATCTCTCTTAATTGATATTTAAAGTTGTTTTAAACTCTTTAAACTCTTTTTAAACTTGGAACCATTTTGTGTTAAGGCCAGAACTCTGGAGAAGTATACTTGAAACAAGGTGTTAATTCAATGGAATTGAGATAATGGTTCTCTAGTTCACATGTATACTTAGTACTTAGTATGGTAATGTAATGGTTCTCTAGTTCACATATATTCAGTATACTGTAATGATGTAATTGTGCAAAAGTATATAAGGCCTGAGGACTGGAAATGATTCATTCCTTGACGCGCCTCTTGGTGGCTGTCATCACTTCTCCAAGACCAAGGACTCGAGCTAATGCCAAGGTCCTCCAGAAAGCTAGCTGGAACATTAGTTTTTTTTTTTTTTTTTTTTTTTTTTTTTTTTTTTTTTTTTTTGATTTGAGATAGAAGTAGCTATTTTAATTTCACTATCTTCTGAGTTTGAACCCAGATCTTTTCTACCACCATATTATTTATGATTTCATTCTTTCTCTTTTGCTTACTTATCATCATCATCACCACTTAGCAGTCTATTTCTTATCTGTTAACTTTGTCTTAAAGCTAGGTTCTGATCTCCAAGATGGGGGAGGGAGGAGAGATAATATTTTAGGATTCAGGGTTTTTTGTGCTCTTGTTTTCTGAGCTCTGTTTGGGGACCTGACTTCAAATATTCTTTTCCACCCCTGAGCCATAACCAGGACTCCTTACAACACTTTCACCATAAACTCTCTTGTTCCCTGTGATCCCTGTCACAGCTGTAAACTTCAGCTCATCCCTCTGCTCTGGAACCCAAACCAGGGACTCTGCAAGTGCCCAAAGCCATCAAAATCCCTATCCTCCATGACTGCATTCACCCAGCAGGTACTCACTCAACACACTTGGGCCCAGTGTCTAGTACCAGTGGAGATGCTGCAATCTTCCCCTGATTAGCTGTTTCACACACACAAACACACACACACACACACACACACACACACACACACACACACATACTGTACATGTGGTGAAAGTTTTTAAAACTGAAGCTGCTACTTGACACAGGACTTGTTTGCTGCTTCAGGAGCATCTGTACAGAAGCATTTATTTTTTTGATCAGATCAAACCACCATCCAGGAGGTTTGAGTCCTCTGAAATTATCTTAGGTAGACAACAACTTTGCCCTTACTTTAAATTATTTCTGTTGCCATTATATTACATTGTTTGTAAGAGAATTTAGAAGAGACAGGCATTTCCCATCTTATTCTACTATCTTCCCAGATACAAATGATTTTTTTAAAGGGTAATTAGGGTTAAGTGACTTACCCAGGAGTCACACAGCTTGTTAAGTGTCAAATGTCTGAGGCAGATTTGACCTCAGGTCCTTCTGACTGCACAACAAGTGCCTCTAATCATTGTACCACCCAGCTGCCGCCTATCTCCCCCAAACAGACTAGAGTTAAGTATTGTATTTAAACATACATACATATATGCATATTCATACATATTCGTGCCCGTACTCCCATAGATACCTACATACACAGGTATACATATATACATTTGCATATATGTAGACATGCATCTAAAACCATAGTAATATGGCTGACAATATAGATTTATCTCTTGATTGAATCTTTGAGTTTGACTTTATCTGAGCTCAATGGCAATCTTCCTTTTTTTTCCTAATAAATTCTACTCTTAATTCTTGTTATCATGTTTATATATACATATATGATCTTATTTCTATCCCTGCTAACTCTTCTATTTCAATTCTACTGCCTTAACTAGCCTTGCTATTACTTAACCTTCTCCGACCTGTGATCTTTGCCCCCACATTTTCCCTCCCTCCTTATACCATTCCATTAATCTATACACCTTGACCCACTGTCATAAATTTACACTCATTATATCCCACTTTATCCTATTCTCTTTCCCCATTATTTCTCAATAGATTTTGGAGGGTGTACACTTTAAGGTGTTGTGTGTGTGTGTGTGTGTGTCTATATGTATATATATGTGTGTGTGTGTGTGTGTGTGTGTGTGTGTGTGTGTGTGTGTATATATATATATATATATATATATATATATATATATATATATATATATATATATATACATATATATATATAAATGGAAAAGTTTTTGTACAAACAAAACTAATGCAGAGAAGATTAGAAGAGAAGAAATAAACTGGGAAAACATTTTTACAGTTGAAGGTTCTGATAAAGGCCTCATTTCCAAAATATATAGAGAATTGACTCTAATTTACAAGAAATCAAGCCAATCTCCAATTGATAAATGGTCAAAGGATATGAACAGACAATTCTCAGATGAAGAAATTGAAACTATTTTTAGCCATATGAAAAGATGCTCCAAGTCATTATTAATCAGAGAAATGCAAATTAAGATAACCTGAGATACCACTACACACCTGTCAGATTGGCTAGAATGACAGGGAAAAATAATGCAGAATGTTGGAGGGGATGTGGGAAACCAAGGATACTGATACATTGTTGGTGGAATTGTGAATACATCCTGCCATTCTGGAGAATGGAACTCTGCTCAAAAAGTTATCAAACTGTGCATACCCTTTGATCTAGCAGTGTTACTACTGGGCTTATATCCCAAAGAAATACTAAAGAAGGGAAAGGGACCTGTATGTGCCAAAATGTTTGTGGCAGCCCTCTTTGTAGTGGCCAGAAACTGGAAACTGAATGGATGCCCATCAATTGGAGAATGGCTGAATAAATTGTGGTATGTGAATATAATGGAATATAATTGTTCTGTAAGAAATGACCAGCAGGAGGATTTCAGAGAGGCCTGGAGAGACTTACATGAACTGATGCTGAGTGAAATGAGCAGGACCAGGAGATCATTATATACTTCAACAACAATACTATATAATGATCAATTCTGATGGACGTGGCCCTCTCCAACAATGAGATGAACCAAATAAGTTCTGATAGAGCAGTAATGAACTGAACCAGCTACACCCAGCGAAAGAACTCTGGGAGATGGCTATGAACCACTACATAGAATTCCCAATACCCTTATTTTTGTCTGCCTGCACTTTTTATTTTCTTCACAGACTAATGGTTTACTATTTCAAAGTCCGATTCTTTTTGTACAGCAAAATAACTGTTTGGGCATGTATCCATATATTGCATTTAATTTATACTTTAACATATGTAACATGTATTGGTCAACCTGCTATCTGGAGGGGGGGAGTGGGAGGAAGGATGGGAAAAATTAGAACAAAAGGCTTGGCAATTGTCAGTGTTGTAAAATCACCCATGCATATATCTTGTAAATAAAAAGCCATAATAATAAAAAAATGTATAATTCTAATTGTAGCTCTAGCATATTTGAATTGGGTTGTAGAATTTTCTTTTTTTGATCTGAGGGTTTCAAAATTTAGCAACAATAGTCCTATGTGTTTTCCTTATTGGATCCCTTTGAGATGGTGATAAATTAATTTTTTAAAAATTTCTACTTTCCCCTTTTGTTCACTCCAGAACAATTTTCTTTTGATTATTTCTTGTATTTTTATGTCAAGGTTCTTTTTTATTGGTCACAGCTTTCAGATAGTCCAATTATTATATTTTCTCTTCTTGATTTGTTTTTTTATAAATTGTTTCACATTTGCTTCCATTTTTTTCATTCTTTATATTTTGCTTTATTATTTCTTGGTCTCTTAGAGTTTCACTGGTTTCTATTTTGCCCAATTCTAATTTTTAAAGAATTATTTTCTTCTTTTAGATTCCTTATTTCCTTTTCTAGTTGATTAACTTTTTTTCATAGTTTTCATGAGGGTTTTTTTCTTTATTTTTTTTGTTTTTTATTTTTTCTTATTCTCATTTGATTGTTAAAGTCTTTTTTGAGTTCTACAAATTCCTTTCAAGCAGGTAGGCATTTAACTCTTTGGAGTAGAAGAGGCTTTTTCTTTTTACCTCCCTGTCCTCCTCTGAAGATGAACCTCAGTCTTCCCTATTCCCATCGTAAGTTTCTGTGATTGGGTTTTTTCTTCTTTACCTGTTCATTTTTTTTTTCCTTTAAATGAAAACTGTTAGTGCAAGCACTTTTAATTCTGGTGTGAGGCATAGTGGGGGAGAGGGGGAGATGTCGGCTTTGGTTTCACTTCAGTTCTCCTCCCTGACCTGGAATTCCAAGCCAAAACCTCCAGCTCCTGCAAGTGCCAGCTGTGTCCTTGCCCCACTGCCTCTGCACTCACCCAGGTATGCTGATTCCAGAGGGCCATGACATCAGGGGAAGTCAGACTGTGACATGCAAGTGACTTGGATTTAAATGAGCCAGGGCTGTGCCAGATTACCTGCTTCACTTTCCCCTCCAGAGCCCTCTAGATCCAGTGGCCAGATGGAGATCAAGATAACTGGAGATGGCCTTGGATGCAGTGGGAGACCTTGGCCTTTTTAAGCTAAGGCTGCACTCATTCAGCACAGCTGGGCCTAGCATTCCTCATCAGCAGAGGAATTCTTCAGTCCACCCAGACTCAGATCCCCAACTCATGCTGTCTAGGAGATAAAAATTCCTGTGGTTCTGGTTGAGGCTCTTTCAAAACCCAGCGAGACCAGGGTTCCTTGCTTTCTGTTTCTATGGAGCTAGCCTGGAGGTACTCATCTGGATTATAGTAGGTTATACTAGGGAAGTAAAACGCTCATCCTGGGGTCTTTCTTCTGGTCTTCTCAGATTGTCCCAGAAAGGGACTGTTTCGCACAAAGTCTTTTCTTGCTACTGGTCTATGATCACCCTGAGGCACAATTTTGTTTTGTTTGTGGGGGAAATCAAGAGAGCTTAGAATTTTCTGGCCTGCTCTTCCAGCTTCCTAGAATCCTCCCCACAAATGACTTTTTTTTTTTTTAGAAGAATGAATAGGGAACACAAAATTTTATTCAATAAATATTATAATATCTTGTAAGGGCCCTTTAAATGGGCTGCGCCACAGCGCATCTTTGAGGCCCAGAAGTAATTTCTGTGGATATTAGGACTGCCTTGTAGGTGGGATCCTATCCATTTTGAGATAGCTTCGTAATGGGTGACTCTCTCGCTGATTGGCTGTGTGTGTGACCTCACAGGCCCTATGTAAGCCCACTGCAGGCAGCAGTCGCTCTCTTTAACCTGGCGCTCTTCACCCTGGCTTCCCAGCCTGGGTGGCCAAGCCAAGATGGGTAACCAAAAGAGGTAAGGGTTTTGGTAGTGAACACATGGGTCTTCTGACCAGGTGTTCACTCTGGAACCAACAAGTCAGGGCATCAGTCAGGGCATTATGTGAGTAGGTATAATAAAGGCTTTTAAGATTACACGTGGTTGTTCTTGAGTGCGCTACCGGTTATTAAGCTATAGATTCAAGATTGTGGCCAGAGACCTTAGAAGGCCTCAGAGGAGGCGAGCCGGGTAGAGTTCACACTGCAAAGGACAGTGGTCAAAGGTACTCTGGTGGGTCTAGGACAGACTAGTAATTGTAACTGCCAGAGAGAGCACGTTACAAATGGCGCCCAACGTGGACGCATGAGGAATTATCAGGTTTTGAAAATATTTAATATTCAGAATTAAGATTCTGAAAGATCCGGTAGAAACGCCACTTAAGAGGGAAGACAGAGAAGCAATATGGACCCAGGTAACTCTGGGATCAGGCTCAAGGACACAGCTGAACATAATGCTTATATAAAGAGGTTAAAGAGCCAGATGGAAGATCTTTTAACAAAGATCACCACTGAAGAACAGCAGGAAGCTTGTAATCAAGCTCCCAGAAGACTATCCCCACACCCACTAAATATAGCTAGGAGAGGGAGCAACCTAGAGCTAGTGCATATGTATGACAGTATAGAATATAAAATGAGACAGCAAGAGTTGCTGGAATTGCAGGTTAAACTACAGATGGAGATAGAGAAAGAAGAAAAAGCTAGGTTACTACAGATAGAACAGGAAGAGTTCAAACCAGTGGCTGAAACTAAGGAAGGAAATAAACGAACCACATGGACTAAAGGTGTAGAAATTCTTCTTAGTGTTTTTGTTGGTTTACCTTGTGTATTGTTGTTTTAAGGAATTTATTGATTACTCTTCCATTGAGAAGTTTAGTTCTTTTTATGTGCAAAGCTCGGGTTGGATTCTAAATCAGCCTTTGGGGAATTTTCCAATTCCTGACCCTCTTCCCCTCAGCCTCTCCTTCTTGGGCCTAGGGAGAAGGGGGAGGAGGAAAAGGAAGGGCGATAATACCATCAGCACTGCCCATTAATCCATTTAAAACTCCTGTGTCTTCACTTCAAAAGACAGGAGTAGGCTTTATGGCCCAAGGCAAAAAGGAATTGTGGGGTATTGACTATAATCAGAAAAGTTTTAAAAATACAGTTCGGTTAATTTCTAAGAAACCTTACAGGGATAAGACCTTGCAGTTAGAGAGAGTGGAGATTTATACTTATAAAACTGCTAGGATCGTCTTTGGAGAGTTGGAACTCCTCTTTTCTTACCTCATGGATTTTCCACTTCCACAGTGGGCTTGATTTCCCAACCCCCTACGAGTACTTATGAAACAGTGTTTATGTTTAGAATGGTTTGGAAAATTGCTGTTTTAATCACTAGAATAAATTGACAGTGTGTGATCTTTGACCCAGGAGGAAAAGTAATATCAGATTTATTGATTCACACTCCTGGAGTACAATTCGGTATCAGAAACTCAAACTTTGATTTTTAGGCAAAAGAATTCAGGATATAGCTGAGTGTTCTTTTTTCATTAACTGTATGAGTGGCAGGCCACTGAAAAGGTATCAGCTCTTTTAAGAACTTCAAGAGTGAGTGAGAAAGCGCTCAGATAAATATACCCTACATGTCCATTTTCAGAGTAGACCTTCAAATCATTTACAATCAGGCTGATAGAGTCTTATATTTGCAAATTGTGATAATTAAAGAGGAAGCTAGGAGCATGCAGAAGGCTACACAGCTTATCTTTCTTTCACTCTCCTATACTCCCTATAGGACAAAACCCTTATGATTTGAAATTTAATGTTTTAAGACCAATGGACATTATAGTTTCATTCCAATCTGGAGAAGCAGCTAGACATGTGATCAACCATTTTTCCATTGTAGAAATTTCACATACATTTAAGACAATTTATGGATTGGCTTACAAATATTTTGTCTTTCAGTGTTTTTGCATTGAATTTGACTTTGCCCATTCCATTGGCATTTCTTATCCTATTAGTAAAGTCATTACTGCACAGATTATATCCCCAAGATCGTCTCTTCTAAACAAGAGAAGGGAATTTTGGGATATGCACAAGATGTGGCAATACATATATGTGATTGCTTGCAATTTTAAAATTTTGATTTTACATTTTTAAACACTTTTGATTTTACATCTTCAAAGTATTTTGATCTTTCTAAGTTATTTTGATTTTACATTTTAAAGTTATTTTGGTTTTATATTTTTAATCTATTTCGGTTTTACACTTTTAAATTATTTTGGTTTTACATTTTTAAATTCTTTGCCTTTTACCTTAGCAATGCACTTCGGATATACACAGAAAGTGCAGCTAAGTGACAGACTGACTAACTTTTGTCTGACTTTTGTTAATCTTTTTGACAACAACTTTGTTTCCACTGTGATGTGGAAAGGCCTGGATGGCATTTGGAAAGGCCCAAGTTGGGCCCCGGGTACATTCCTTCCTAGGTGCAGATCCAGTAGCAGAGTTCATCCCCACCAGAGACATTTGTAACCTGGGGATCCAAGAGAAGGACCAGACAACAGCCCAGAGGGACCAGCCAGATGTCAGCAGCCCTCCAGACACTTATGGCAGCAATATCCCCCCTGACCGTGACACCAGAGACATCAGTAGCAGCTGAAATGGACTGTTTCGGGTGATATGCCATATAAAGGCTGTGAATGGATGGTGGGCCTGCTTGCTCCTCCCGTGGCTACTTGCCATATGATGGCCTGGGGAGAGGCTTTGCCCTATGCTTTCTATTGAAGGACTATGCTTTTAAATTAGTGGGTGAAAAACCAACGCACCCACCTGCCGTTGTTACTGAGACAATGTTACTGGACATGAATTTGCTTATGTGCACCTGTGAAACTAGAATTGTGAAAAGTGCAATAGAGAATTGTGATAAGCTAGAATTGCTCTAGGATTGTGAAAAGTGCAACAGAATTGTAAGAAACTAGAATTGGTCTAGAATTGTGATAAATGTAACTAGAATTGTGACAACCTACCTCACTGATATTTGTTAACTAGAATTGTGATGTTTTACCTTGTTGACTTCCCACCTCAGTGTTGACATTCTACCTCATTGGCATCCAACCTCTTTGGCTTATTATCTCGAGTATGACTTTGATGAATGGGTTGAACACTTGGCCACTGTTGAGCCTGGTTCTCATTGTCATACTTCTGTTTACTGATCTGCTGCTTTGTAGCTCCTTGGGCATAACACTCTGTCATCTCATGGATCAAGTGAACTATAGCTGGTGCTAAAAGTTTAGCTTGGTGAGATGTGCGGTTCCCGCAAAACAAGAGAAAGGGAATTGTAAGGGTCCTTTAAATGGGCTGCGCCACAGTGCATCATTGAGGCCCGGAAGTAATTTCTGTGGATATTAGGACTGCCCTGTGGGTGGGATCCTGTCCATATTGAGATAGCTTCGTAATGGGTGACTCTCTCACTGATTGGCTGTGTGTGTGACCTCACAGGCCCTTTATAAGCCCACTGCAGGCAGCAGTCGCTCTCTTTAACCTGGCTCCCTAGCCTGGGGTAGCTGAGCCAAGCTGATGGAGCCGTGAGAGGTAAGAAGTTAACAAGTAAGGGCATCAAGTCAGGGCATTATGTGAGTAGGTACAATAAAGGCTTTTAAGATTACACGTGGCTGTTCTTGAGTGCGCTACCGGTTATTAAGCAATAGATTCAAGAGATCGTGGCCAGAGACCTTTGAAGGCCTCAGAGGAGGCGAGCTGGGTAGAGTTCACACTGCAGAGGACAGTGGTCAAAGGTACTCTGGTGGGTCTAGGACAGACTAGTAATAGTAACTGCCAGGAGAGCACGTTACAATATCTCATTTATAAATAATAAAAATAAAATATATACAAATATATAATGTATATATCAATTATATATATGATAATATATAAATATAAATAAATAATATAAATATCATTAAACATTCTTCAGTACCACATTACCATGGGTACATGGTAGTGAATGAAGTAAAGAGAAGCAAAGAAGGAAAAAAAATACCAGCCATGAGTGAAGGAGGAAGAGAAAAAGAGGATGAACACAGAGAGAATGAGATGGACAAAAACAAAAGTAGAAAACACAAAAACAAAGAATCTATTCTGACAGGGATTTTCCAAAACAATTCATCATAAAAGGAATTTTTCTCTGTGTTACAGTAGACATATATCCTTCTTTCATCTATTTTAATATTTATTATCTCCAGTAATCAAGACAATGTGTTGGGCATCATGGGATACATAAAGCAGCATAAGTAAGACCTCTGCCCTCCTACAGTTCATAAGCAATGGGTGAGAAAGGGTTAAGAAGGGGAGGGAGAAAGTGGCATGTGTATGCAAATAATAATAACATAGGCAGAAAGTTAAAGTACATTAATAGAGTTGTAATCTATTATGTTGGTTCACAGAAAAAACAGATTATATCTGGCTGGAGGAAATCAGGGAAATTTCCAGGAATGGTCATCACTTAAACAGGACTTTGAAGGATGGGTGGGAATTTTAGCAATTTTGCATTAGGATCAAATGATATAAAGGCATAGGACAGATCCATATTATAACATATAAATGTAAGAAGGAGGTCAAAAACACCCTACCCCCATTTTAGCCTGATACCTTAACAAGGGAGAATACTTCACAATCTTACCAACTTTATACTTGGTTTAAGTATTTAAAAAGTCTTTGAAATCCATTTCATGAAAGAAAATAGTTCCAGAAAAGGGATCTATCTCAATTGTTTGTGAGATTTTATTATTCCCTCTGGGTCCTTTAAGACAACAAGAGTTTGAAACTAAAGAAGAAAGCTCTTTCAGAAATTGGAGTAAATGTAACTTATCTCCCACTCTACTAAGGTAAGAAGAAAGACCAGATGCATCTGGGTCTCCTTCATCTTTATTTTTGACAGGAGAAAAATCTTCCAGATTTGAAGTATATAGTGTGTATTGGATTTTCCCATCTTCCCATTAGTATCCTAAATAGCACCCCTTAATTATTTGGCAACAACTTCCACATTATTAGGAACCAGAGATAGAATGAACTTATAGCTCTATAGAGCCTAGCAAAAAAGACCAGACTATGCCTAATAAGGTTCTTGAATATCTCATAAATGATAGAGATGAGTAGGGGGAAGGACCAGCTAGAAGTTATCCCTTTGCTAATTCTTCTCTTTAAACTTGAACCCACTGTCCTCTGGACTCTGTATATATTTGTAGGAAAGTGTTTCACAACTCTTTAGTGAATGTTTTATGCCAACTGTTCTTTTTTATTTCCTGAATAATTACCCCTTTCTCAAATTAGCTTCTAAGAGTCTATTACTAAATTTCCAATGTGAGTATTTATCCCCTTAGAAGTCATCAAATGCTATTTGATTTAATGTTTTGTTCATTATCTAGACTTAAAAAATGATAGAAAAACATATAATAATAATACATATAAAACTTAAAAATATATAATGTGTGCACATGTATATATGTTAGAATTGAGTTTATATATATATATATATATATATATATATATATATATATATATATATATATATATATATATATATATATATATATATACACTCTCCCCCCAACCTCCCAAGAGCTGGTTGTTAATCATTCACCAATATATCAATATTCATTTTCTAAAAGCTATTTAAAACTCATTGACTAACTGATTCTCAACTGATAATCTTAGGGAGAAGTATATCATTGGGGAACTTAAGTTTATGGCGATAGAGAAAGTCATCTCCTAAACATTCAGAGTCCTTTAGGACTCTTGGGAGAAGATGTAGCCAGTCTATCTCTGGAAACTCTTCAATGATAAGACTCGGCTTGTGTTAGGTTCTTACTAAGTGCTAAGTCAGTACTTAACAATTCTCTAGTTCCGGCCTTTCCTGGTAGTTTGACTTGTGAATTCCTAAGGAAGAGCTTGCGTGCTTGGGAGGAGCAAGCTCATTGGTTGAAGTGGTTCTTCCCAGAAGCCCTTGCATTATCCCACGCCCATTCTCTGGGAGGATAAAAGAGGACAGCACTCCAGAAAGAGAAGTCTCTGTGCTACATCAGGCTTGACGCAGCTCTCTGCAGGAAGGAAAGTCACTTCTCTGGACGACAGTTAACGGCAACTGTCTGGAGACAACGGTTCTCTACAGGAAGAAGAATCTGTCCGAGAGATTTGAGTTGACACAGCAGATCTCTTCCCAGAGAGCAATCGGCAGCATCTGGAGACAACAGCATGCTACAATTGGCGTCCACACGTGGGGCCAGGACTTTTCCTTATCCTGACAAGGACTTATTCTGAGCCCTTCAGAGGAGCTAGACTGGACCATAGCAGGGTTGGAATAAGGATACCCAGAGCTTTATATTTTACATAAAAACATAAAGTAATGATATAAGAAAAGTCACTGAACCTAGAATGATCTTGTTATAATTTTCAAGTATCATGAGAAAGGACTGATCAAAATCATCAGAACTAGATTCCCACTGAACAATAGTTTGATATAAGCCTAGCTTATCTCTCTATTGGAGCAGTGGCTAATCAAGCATCATATATCCAACTGTGTTGCATATAAAATGCTCCAAGTCTCTACCACCTGCCTGTATCTTTGCTCCCCTGGTGTAACTAAAACGTGATGACTAAGATCCATGACAGTTACTTATTGGTAAATAGGGAGGAAAAAAGGAAAAGAGAAACAGGTAAACATGGAGAAGGGGAGGGAAGAAAGAAAAGCAAAGTCCTGTAATGGGAAGAAAGAGACCACAGATTATTTTGTAAAAGAATACTTCCTTAGAGGTTATCATGTATTCTGAGTGTTATTTAAAGTATTCAAATTCAAGATTAACCATAAGGGTCTTCTATGATAGGTTTACTTCACTCAAAGAACCATAGTTATTAAGACCAAATCACTGTGTCCCTCTCCTTCACCATATGACTACGCTGTGAGAAATCCCATTTAGGCAGTAAATTAGATTTTAAAAATCGAGTTCTAAGGAAGTGCTTTCTGTGCCAGTGTCTGAAGAAATTCCCTCCCCACAAGTTTACCTAGGTTTTACTTAACTATTCAGCTAAGCTTTAGTCATGAATACCACTTAAGCCTTATCTATGACCAGTTAAGAAATGACCTTTTCATACTTATTTGTCAAAGTGAAAAAAATAGCCCACCAAGGTTCATTCTGTAAAATTCAAGAATAAAAACCCCGGCCATGTGGGTACAAGGTAGTGATGCCCTACAACCCAGGATGCATGTTCACAGCCAAAGACTGCCCAACACAGAATTTTTTCTGAACACATGAGTATTTTGGAGTATTACAAAAACTCTAATTGTAGATCATAATTTACTTTAAGATGCAGGGTTATAGGAAGTAAAATGAATGATTTTAATTACATTAAATTAAAAAAGATTTGCACAACACAACCAAATGCTGCCAAGATTGGAAAAAAAGCAGGAAACTGGAGTAAAGGGGGGGAATTTTACAGCAAGCTTTTCTAATGAAGGCATCATTTGGCAAGCTATGTCAAATTTATAAAATAAGAACCATTCCTCAACTGCAACTTCAAAGGAAGTTTTCAGAAGAAGAAACCAAAGCTATCTATTATCATATGAATATATAATATACAAATATAAGCATATGAATGCTCTAAATCACTACTGATGAGAAAAATGCAAATAAAAAAACTCTGAGGTACCATCTCACACCTATCAAATTGGCTAACATGATAGAAAGGGAAAATGACAAATGTTCTAGGAGATTTGGAAAAATTAGGACACTAATGCACTATTGGTGGAATTGGGGACTGCTCCAACTCTTAGAATAATTTGAAACTATGTCCAAAGGGATATAAAACTATGTATACCTGTTCGCCAACAATACCACCACGAGGTTTGCACCCTCAAAGAGATCAAAAGAAAAAGAAAAGGACTTATTTTTACCAAAAAATATATTTATAGGAGTTCTTTTTGTAGTAGCAAAGAATTGCAGGCTATACCTCATTTATGGCATATGATTATAATGGAACACTTATGCTATAAGAAATGACAAAGAGGATGGTTTCAGAAAAATCTAGAAGACTAATATGAACTTATGCAAAGTGAAATAAGCTGAATCAGGAGAACATGATACACAGTGACATCAATATCGCAATGATGACCAACTATGAAAGACTTAGTTGCTCTGATTAATACAATAATCCAAGCCAACGCCTCCAAAGAAAGAAGTGATAAAAGTCTGAATACAAATTGAAGAATAATTTTTTCACTTTATTATTTCTTACTTTTTGCAACATAACTGATATGGAAATGTTTTGTATAATTTCACAAGTATAATTGATATCACATTGCTTTCTCTCTCCCCCCTTCCAAGTTTACCTAGGTTTTCTTTATCTATTCAGCTAAAGCTTCTGTCATGAAAGGGATGAGGGAAGGACCTCATAATAAATTCAAAGTGGAAAAAAAGATGCATGGACCTTATCCCAAAGTCAAAATTTTATCCCAAGGTAAGTAAATTTACTTTCAATTTGGAATAGAGAGAAAAATACAGTTTCCTCAACTGGGAAATAGGGATAATAATAGCACTTTTCTGCCAGATTGTTGAGATCAAATAAGATAATATCTGAAAAGAGTTTAGCACAGTGCCTGGCACATATTAAGCACTATATAATTTTTAATGTTATTCTTGTAATTGTAAGAAAGTCCAAGAAGGGAAAAGAGACATCACATTCCAGAACTTGTTTCAAACTCTCTCCACAGCCTCTAGACTCCCAACTCAGTTGGAATCTACCTCCTCCATTGCCACTGTATCTTCATTTTGGCTCTATTCCTAGGTGTTCTTCCCCTTAAACGTTCTTAGGATAGCAGCAAATAAAAGCTGCTAAAGCTAGCCAGGATCTTCAGAATTGATCCAAAATATGGGAAAGGGAAGGGGAGGTCTTTGGCTGAAGGCCCCAAAAGCTGTAAGGCAGGAAACAAAGCCAGGCATAATAGCTAGATGCACGCCTAGCCTCACCACCCTTTTATGAAGCCAAAGGACTAAGGGGAGGGATCCAAAGAGAAATACTTTTAGTATCCAGAACAGGTGGTCATTAGAGAACTAGGAATATCACTTCATTTTATAGCAGTCATCTCTTCTGAAATCCCATATGTAAAAATGAACAAAAATGGAGGCTGGTTACCCTAGCAACCCTATCATGATCTCTTTCATAAAGTCCCAGGCCTATAGTTCTTAATACTATTACATCTGTTATTAAAACTTTAAATATGTAATCACGCACATTAGCTTGCTAAATGCCCATTAAAAATGTTAACTTGTTAAACAGTTCCCTGCAATTTCAGTTTTTTTTAATGAGAAAAAAAATAAGGGAAACAATATTAACAAAGCCAATACCCTAATTTCAATCCCTTGCTCCCAAGATCTTCAAAAAATGAAAACATACTGATAATATAGCAAAGTCAGACTCAGCTGAGAAAGGAACAAGAAAGAAATCACAAAGATAGCATAAGAACTACTTACTTCAAGACTCAGATATGATATTTAAATCAACATAATCTAAATATAAAAGCATGAATAGAGAAAGCACTGTTAGATTAATAAAAAATTAAATTTTAAAATAGATTTTAAAAGACATAGTATACCCAATTGAAGAAATGATCTGATTATTTATGGATGAGGAAATACCAGAGATTCATATTCACTTATTCTTTCATGTTAGATGACCATATTTAATTTTTGCACAGTTTATGATACAAATTCATCAATATATTAAGATTCTAGAATTCTAGGAAATCCGATCCCTTGCATACATAAGCTAAACTTAGAATGTGGTATGAGAGTCATATAATAAAAATATTAGCTAGCATCAATACAGCATTTTAAGTAGAAACTGTTATCCCTAATTTAGAAATGAGGAACTTGGGGCTTGTAGAGGTCAAATGACTTGTTCAGGATTACATAGCTAGTATGTGTCTAATACAGAATTTGAATTCTAGGTAGAGAGCAAAATGCCTAGGAGGAGGGTAGCAATAATATAAAATTTAAGAAGATGAAATAATTTGGTTGGGGGAAGGGGAAAATATAATGAGTTTGGTTTTAAATAGGTTGAAATAAAGATGTCAGCAATATATCTTGTTCAAGATGTCCCACTAGATGATTAGGGATACAAGATTAAAGGTTGAGAGAAAAATTAGGACTCGAAAAATAAATCTGAGAATTAGCTACATAGACATGATAACTAAATCTATGAGAGAAAATAAGATTGCACTAAATAGATGCTAGCTATTATAGTAGTAGTAAAAGCAGTAGCACTCAGAATACTATAATAGTGCTACTATTACTACCACTACCACTCCTATTAATAATACTTCTGCTACATATTCATGCTAGGTATTATAGTAGTAGCAACAGCAGTAGAACTACTACCAGAATACTATAGTAGTGTCATTATTACTGCTACTATTACTATTAGTACAATTACCACTACTATTAATACTACTACTGCTATTACATAAATGCCAGATATTATAGTAGTTGTAGTAGTAATAGTAGTAGCAGTAGTACTATCAGAATACTATAATAGTGCTACTATTATTGTTACTACTACTATTACTACCACTACCACTCCTATTAATAATACTTCTGCTACATATTCATGCTAGGTATTATAGTAGTAGCAACAGCAGTAGAACTACTACCAGAATACTATAGTAGTGTCATTATTACTGCTACTATTACTATTAGTACAATTACCACTACTTTTAATACTACTTCTGCTACTATATAAATGCCAGATATTATAGTAGTAGTAGTAATAGTAGTAGTAGTAGCAGCAATAGCAGTAGTACTATCAGAATATTATAATAATGCTATTACTTTTACTACTACTATTACTATCATTATTAATA
The DNA here is from genome assembly GCF_048593235.1 of Sminthopsis crassicaudata. Taxonomy (NCBI): domain Eukaryota; kingdom Metazoa; phylum Chordata; class Mammalia; order Dasyuromorphia; family Dasyuridae; genus Sminthopsis; species Sminthopsis crassicaudata. The sequence goes on along the minus strand of NC_133619.1, from coordinate 433,663,246 downwards.
CTTCTGCTATTATATTAATAACAGATATTATAGTAGTAGCAATAGCAGTAGAAGTACTACCAGAATATTGTAGTAGTGTCACTATTACTGCTTCTATTACTATCATAGAGGAAAAGGAGCAGATAACTCAGAGTAGAGCTTTGAAGGGTACCCACAGGACACCCCCTTCATATGCAATAAGTGAATTATGAGGAAAAGTTTTCAGTTGAAAAGATGGGGGAGTAATGGAGTCAGAGGATGTTTGATGAGGGATAAAAAAGATTTGGAAGAGGTTAGTTCTTGATGAGTCGGATAATGAGTCAATTAGGGAGAAATAAAAGGAATTCTTTGCAACACTGAGGATCTACTTGAAATGATGTAACATAAATTTGTAGAAGACCTCAATCAACATGGTTTCATGATTTTCAGCAGTTTCATTCAGTGCTATATGAGTAGGGGCAAATGTTGAGAATAACCCAATGCTAAGATTTGGCAGGGCAAGAAGTTCAATAGGATAGTGGAGCAAGAAACTTAAAAGAATCAGACAGTGTTAAACTGGTTCACCAAGAGATCAGATAAGGAAAGGAGGGGAGTGTAGACAGTAAAGGGGTGATGGCTAGCATGGGAAATAACTGACAGAGTGATTGGGGGAATATGCACTCCAGGACATCTTCTTATCTCTTATCCACTATTTCATGCTTATTCTCTAAATGATCTCAACATTGCTAATAAAAATGTTTTCAAATTCCTTAGAATTATTGTAATAATAACATTGATATTTATAAAAAGATTCCAACTATAGATTCATTGATATTGATATTAACATGTATGTACTCTCTATGACTGGCAGTTATACAGGAGGAAAAAGAGATTTGGTTTATTTGCAGTAGATGATAGGGAGATCAATGTTCTTCAAACATCTCATTTGCTCCTCTTCTTACTACAGATGCAATTCATCCTAATGAATTTCCCAATAAAAAGTTTTCTTCTCCCTTCAGGTTCTATAATTCTCTATCTTTATTTTAACCAAGTCCCTAGGATCCAGCAGCTGTGCTTTGGACAAAATAGCTCAGTGTTAGAGCTTTCTCTGTTCCTTCTCTGGGGATGTTTCATTCTTAGTTACCTCTTCCCTCCTGTCTTATCATTAAAGACACCCAGAAGAATGCTAGTGGTTAATACAGCTTATAAAGAAACTAAGTATTTAAAACAAAGCAAGGCAAACAGACTTTCCCATGCTTAAAAGAAAAGGCCTTTCAGCTCCCATAAAAAGAGGCCAATGGGTAAGAAAGTTACAGTAGAAATTCCCTTATGGATTGTAGTCAGGAGAGGTTTCAGCGACCCAGCTTCCATCACAACTCTGTGTGCCCTCCCTGCCCCAGCAGAACTGATCCCAGAATCCTTTCTGCCATTTTCTTCTGGTTTTGTTTCTACTCTCCCAGCTCCTTGTCCCTTTTGGAAGCTTTCTCTCTAGGTGTGTGTTTCATCAGGAGCTCTATTCCTTTTTGAGTTCTAGACCCAATTAACTAATTTAGAAGTCACTTGGGAGCATGGCCTATTATGTTTTCATCCTATGAAATTGTTTATTTTGAGATTCATTCAAGGAACAAATTATTACTCATGGAAGGATCACTGGCCAGTTATTATGTCTGTGAAAAGCTAAAACCGGTATACTTTTTTTTAAAGAGATATATTTTTTTATTTTATTTTTATTAATTTTATAATTATAACATTTTTTTTGACAGTACATATGCATAGGTAATTTTTTTTTACAACATTATCCCTTGTACTCCTTTCTGTTCCGAGTTTTTCCCCTCCTTCCCTCCACCCCCTCCACTAGATGGCAGGCATTCCCATACATATTAAATATCTTATAGTATATCCTAGGTACAATATATATGTGCAGAACTGAATTTTGTTGTTGTTGCAAAGGAAGAATGTTTTCGGAAGGTAAAAATAATCTGGGAAGAAAAACAAAAACAAAAAAATGCTCACAGTTTACACTCATTTCCCAGTGTTCCTTTTTTGGGTATAGCTGATTCTGTCCATCATTGATCAATTGGAATTGGATTAACTCTTCTCTATGTTGAAGATATCCACTTCCACCAGAATACATCCTCATACAGTAACTGCATTGTTGAAGTGCATAGTGATCTCCTACTTCTGCTCGTTTCACTTAGCATCAATTGATGTAAGTCTCTCCAAGCCTCTCTGTATTCCTCCTGTTGGTCATTTCTTAAAGAACAATAATATTCCATAACCTTCATATACTATAATTTATCCAACCATTCTCCAGTTGATGGGCATCCCTTCATTTTCCAGTTTCTAGCCACTACAAAAAGGGCTGCCACAAACATTTTGGCACATACAGGTCCCTTTCCCTTCTTTAGTATTTCCTTGGGATATAAGCCCAGTAGTAGCACTGCTGGATCAAAGGGTATGCACAGTTTGATAACTTTTTGGGCATAATTCCAGATTGCTCTCCAGAATGGTTGGATTCTTTCACAACTCCACCAACAATGCATCAGTGTCCCAGTTTTCCCACAGCCCCTCCAACATTCATCATTATTTGTTCCTGTCATCTTAGCCAATCTGACAGGTGTGTAGTGGTATCTCAGAGTTGTCTTAATTTGCATTTCTCTGATCAATAGTGATTTGGAACACTCTTTCATATGAATGGAAATAGTTTAATTTCATCATCTAAAAATTGTCTGTTCATATCCTTTGACCATTTATCAATTGGAGAATGGCCTGCTTTCTTATAAATTAAAGTCAATTCTCTGTATATTTTGGAGATGAGGCCTTTATCAGAACCTTTAACTGTAAAAATGTTTTCCCAATTTGTTACTTCTCTTCTAATCTTGTTTGCATTCGTTTTGTTTGTGCAGAAACTTTTTAATTTGATGTAATCAAAATTTTCTATTTTGTGATCAATAATGATCTCTAGTTCTCCTTTGGACACAAATTCCTTCCTCCTCCACAGGTCTGAGAGGTAAACTATCCCATGTTCCTCCAATTTATTTATGATTTCGTTCTTTATGCCTAAATCTTGAACCCATTTTGATCTTATCTTAGTATGTGGTGTTAAATGTGGGTCCATGCCTAGTTTCTGCCATACTAATTTCCAGTTTTCCCAGCAGTTTTTGTCAAATAATGAATTCTTATCCCAAAAGTTGGGATCTTTGGGTTTGTCAAACACTAGATTGCTATTTTTATTCACTATCTTGAACCTGTGAACCTAACCTATGCCACTGATCAACTAGTCTATTTCTTAGCCAATACCAAATGCTTTTGGTGACTGTTGCTTTATAACATAGTTCTAGATCAGGTACAGCTAGACCACCTTCATTTATTTTTTTTTCATTACTTCCCTTGAAATTCTTGACTTTTTTTTTGTTCCATATGAATTCTATTGTTATTTTTTCTATGTCATTAAAATAGTTTCTTGGAAGTCTGATTGGTATAGCACTAAATAAATAGATTAGTTTAGGGAGTATTGTCATTTTAACTATATTCGCTTGGCCTATTCAAGAACACTGAATGTCTTTCCAATTATTTAAATCTGACTTTATTTTTGTGGCAAGTGTTTTGTAATTTTGCTCATATAATTCCTGACTCTCCTTTGGTAGATAGATTCCCAGATATTTTATACTATCAACAGTTATTTTGAATGGAATTTCTCTTTGAATCTCTTGCTGTTGAATTGTGTTGGTAATGTATAAAAATGCTGAGGATTTATGTGGATTTATTTTGTATCCTGCAACTTTGCTAAAGTTCTAAATTATTTCTAATAGCTTTTTAGCAGAGTCTTTGGGGTTCTCTAAGTATACCATCATGTCATCTGCAAATAGTGATAGTTTGATTTCCTCATTTCCTACTCTAATTCCTTGAATCTCTTTCTCGGCTCTTATTGCCAAGGCTAGCATTTCTAATACTATATTGAATAGTAATGGTGATAGTGGGCAACCTTGTTTCACTCCTGATCTTAACCTGTATACTTTTAAGACAAAAAAAAAAAAAAAAAGAAGAAATTTGAAGTGCATATTCCTGTCATGCTTCATAATTTTTGTCCTTTCAGATAAATCCAAATGATATAATCTTTATTTCAGATACCCTCTTTATTTAAAAGAATGTCAGAAATATGTTACAATTCAATGTATACAGTCTAAAATGAGGGAGATGGATTTAATATGCATGAAATAGTGAAAAGAGTTTAGAAACAAAATCACTAAACTTAAGCATTAGAAAGGATCTTAGAGTCTTAGTCCAAGTCAAGAAGCCTATGTGCAAGATCACTGAACAAATCTGGACTTGAATCCTTACTCTGCTAATTAGTTGTTTTGAGACTTTGGACAAGCCAATTCAATTCTCAATTTATGATATTAATTCCTTTAGGATTTGCATAGGATTTTATACTGATAATACTTTTCCATGCAATATTTCCTTTGTTTTTCATAACAACCTTATCAGGTAAGCAGAACAGGTATTGTTACTCCTATTTTACAACTGAAGAAAATGAAATTAAGAAGTAAATTGACTTTCCCATGATCACACAGCTAGTGGCAGAATCAGACCTAGAATATAGGTTGCCAAAATCCAATTCCAAATCATTTTTTATTACCCTATGCTGCCTTTGTGTAAAAAACCAAAAACATAAAAGAAACAAGTAACTTGTTTCTCACATTTTGTTGATATCATCTTACCAGGGTTGTGCAGAGGAAAATTTACAAGGTCATAGAATATTTAATTCATTTTATAGAGACCATCAGCATCTTAATTTTATGAATAAGGAAACTGGGTCCCAGGGAAATTAATTGAGTTGCTCAAGGTCATGCAATCAGTATTTTCGGTGGAATTTGAGCCAAAGACCTCTGAAATCAAAACTAGTTCTAATTAACTATTCTTACTACTACCTTCCAAATGGCATAACTAAACCTAAAGCATTGGTATACAAGTATTTACAACATCTTTGGTCAATGAAATTCAACAGTACTGAATTTACCCACTTTTGACATAGCAGAAAATTTTACTCAAATGAATTAAGTACTAAATTATTATCCATTGGGAGGAAGAAAGTTGCCACTTCAAGTAAAAAGTTTCATGGGAAAAAGTTGTTAAATTCTATTATAAAAGAAGACGTGGGGCAGCTAGTAGGGAGAGTGGATAGAGCACCAGCCCTGAAGTCAGGAGGACCTGAGTTCAAATGTGACCTCGGACACTTAACACTTCCTATCTGTGTGACCCTGGGCAAGTCACTTAACCCCAGTTGCCTCAGCAAAAACCAAAAATAAAATCTTTAAGAAAAAAAAGAAAAAGAACACAAGTTCATAGATTTCATTAATACATCAATCATTTGAGCTGGGAGAGACCTCAGGAACCATCCATGCCAGCCCTCTAGTTTTTCAAATAAGCAGACTGAAGTAAACAAAAGAGAAGTCAGCAGGCAGTCAATAAATATGTATTAAGCTCCCAGTGTGTCAGGCACTGTAGAGATTAAATTAGAGATTTAAAAAAAAAAAAAAAAAAAAAGGACAAAAGAATTCCTGCATTTAAGGAACTCCCAATTTAATGGGGAAACACGACACACTAAAAAATGAAACTGAAAAGAAATGAGTAAGGTGAAGTCCTCAAACTGGGTAAGAAATAATGATTTGACTGCTGTGGGCTCCCTCCTTAAATGGAGGGTCTAAGAGGGCTCCCCAATGTCTGTCCCTTACCTTTTCAAACAGAGGGATGAAGGGGCCCCATAATAAGAAGTAGATTATCCAGGCTCATAACAGTTAATGAATTTTTCTCCAGTACTCTGCTATACCATGGTATATAGTTTGTTTTTTTAAAAACTTAAATTAAATTTTCAATAACCAAAAATCTTTTTTCTCTCTTTCCTACAACTTCACTCACTGAAAAAACAAAACTAAAATAAAACCATTTTAATAAATATGCACTGGTAAGCAAAAGTAATTTCTATTAGTAATGATCAAAAACTATAAGCTCAATCTGTACTCCATCATCATTCTATCAGAAAATGAGTAGCATGCTTCATTATAGGTCTTCTGAAATCATGGTTGATTTACATTGATTAGAGTTCTTAAGTCTTTTCCAGTTATGTCTCTTTATTGTAGTAGTTATTGCATAAATTGTTCTCCTGATTCTATTCAGTTTATTATGTATCAGTTCACACAAATCTTCCCAGTCTTCTGTGAAATCATTTCACCAGTGATATAATAATATTGCATTTCATTCACATACCATAATTTGCTCAGCTTTTCCCCAACTGTAGGGCATCCTCCCCTAACTTCCAGTTCTTTGTCACTACAAAAAGAGTTGTTATCAAACATTCTTGATATGTTTGTATGTATAGATAAATGCCACACTCATAAAGGGACAAAGCCAAAGAACCTATGGTAGCCATTTGCTCTGAAAGCAAGGAAAAAACATAAAGAACTTGGTAGTTATTTTAGCGAGCCTTTGGTGTTAGATGAGACAAATGAAAGACAAAGTCAGTATTAATTTGACAACCTTATGCTTAGAGTTTAGACTCTGAACTTTTTTCCTTTTTCTTTGATCACTTTGCAGAATATACTATGTCACAGTATCACTGCGTCAGAGTAAGCACAGTTTAATAACTTTTCAGGGCATAGTTCCACATTGCTTTTCAGAATGATTAGATCAGATCACAGTTCTGCTAACAGTAGATTAATATGTCTTTTTTTCTGTAGCACATCCCATCCCACAAACATTTATTATTTTTCCCTTTTAGCAGTTTTGCCAATTTGATGAGTATGAGATAAAACCTCAGGATTGCTTTAAATTGCATTTCTCTAATTGTTATTGATTTGATTATTGATAGCTTGGATTTCTTTCTCCAAAAACTTCCTGTTCATATCCTTTGACCATTTATTACTTTGACGGTGACTCCATGATATATAGTTTTAAAGAATAATTTCTTTACTTCAATTGAATCTGTTTATTTAAAAATAACCAGTTCTTTGGCAGTTCTTTTTTTCCCTTTATGATTAATTGTATAAATGGTGACCTTGAAAAATGATAAATGAATAAAAACAAAGATATTACTCCTGAATATTACTTTTTCTAGAGAAATTTAATTAATTAAAAATGATTGACCAATAAGGAAATTGAGGGAACTCAGAAACTGACTTAGCCAGAAAATAAACAGTCTCTTTACTAAGCAGAAGGACGATCCAAGAGACAAAAATAGTTAAGAATAAAATCTCATTTGTAAGGCATCAACCAAGACACCAAAAAATTGTGAGCAATATTGCCTCAAAAGTAGAATAGTAAACGAATTAAAATGAACATGGTGGAGGTAAAGATTCATTTCAACTCCGAAAATATCGGTAGAGATTGGATCTAAGGATCCATTTTTATCTGTTATTTTGTTATACAACAGAGTGTTTCCCATTTTATTAGCACTGATTTCATAGGATTAAACATTTAAATTATATGTCTTTGACATACAGGTAAACACACAACCAATGACAGAACAAATGAAAGGAACTGGTAGGATGGGGACCAAATCATTGATCTAATTGGTGGAACCACCATACTGTACGCCCAGAAAGGCTGAAAAATACCCCCACTCATAAAGGGACAAAGCCAAGGAGACTATGTAACCAATAGCTCTGAAAGCAAAAAAAGAACATAAAGAACTTGGTAGTTATTTTAAAGAACCTTTGGCGTTAGATGAGACAAATGAAAGACAAAGTCAGTGTTTATTTGACAACCTTATGCTTAGAGTTCAGACTCTGATCATAGCAATACTTCAAGTACCACAATTTTCATTACATTATGCCTGAGAGTATTACAAAACCTCCCTAGTGATATTCTCAATAATTATCACTAGTTTTAGAAGAACAGTTGTTTAGGAAAGGGAATACATAGGCTTATACTTATTACTGCAGCAGAAAAGGCACTCACCAAGTATCATACTAATAATAGAGATCATCATAAGTACAGAAATTTCCACAGACCAAAATCTAATCAGACAATAAAAGAAATTCTCAAGCTTTTAATCATCACATGTTTAACCCCATTTGGGATTTTCTTGGCAAAAACACTAGAATGGTCTGCCATTTCCTTTTCCAGCTTCAGCAGAGGCAAACAGGGTTAAATGACTTGCCCTGGGTCACACAGCTAGAAGTACCTGAGACCAGAATTTTAACTCAGGAAGATGAATCTTCCTGACTTCCACTCTGGCACTCTATCTATTGTACTACTACTAACTACTCTGGAGAAATCTAGAGAGACAAGTTAATGATTTGTGGTTACTGTATATTGTCTATCTCTCATCTCTTATTCCTTAGAAAACTCTTATTTCAATAGGAAATGTTCCTCTATATCTGGGTGAGTATCCTAGTTAGGACTAGGATTTTTCTGAACCTGATGCCCCTTCACCTTATTTTCTACAGGTATCTCAAAGTATTTCTTGGGAACTTTAGTATTGATTGTATGACACAGGAGACATTGGCACAGGATTGCCCAGCACAGCATGCCCTCATCAAAGACGGTGCTGTGCTCTATAAGCAAAGCAGAATTGAATTCATCTAAAAGAAACACGAAATGTGCAAAATTAGAGAAACTACCCCAAATGTTCATATGGACTATTTGTATCCAACCTGTGGCAGAACACTCCTTAGCTCATATTGGTCTGACCAGCATAGTCAGATACACTGTAAGTCAACTCTAATATAGTGTTGTTATTTTAGTCTTCAAGAGTGAAGGACAACAACCAGCCAGCCAACCTAGATATATATGATATATGATCTTGAATGCTTAAATACTGACAGTATCTTTGTTTGCAAAAATGAAGGAAAGGGTTCAATTCAATGATCATTACATTCCCTTCCATTTCTAGAATCTCAATATTTCCATGTATGGGAACTGGAAGAAAGGGGGATTTCCTATCTGTCTGTATTCTGGGAGAACAGGATTTTCTTGTAGGGATTCTGTGAATTTAGGCAGCCTTTGAATAATACAAATAAGCCACTGGTGCAATCCAGTGTTCTCAGGTTGCTATGGGAATAAATCTGTGATGAAAAAAGGCTCCAGACCTGGTTAATTTAGAGTATCTGAGAGGTGCCCATTTGATGCTTTCAAACCATCTGATGAAAATAGGAAGCTTTCAGACTTGAGTAGGCCCACTTGCAGATAGGTAAGAGATGATGAAATATAAAGGTGTGCCTCTTTCAGACTTTGAGTAGCTGAATTTGCATTTGAAAAGACCAGAAATTCAGCTAAGCTTTTGGCTGGGACTATGGTCTGTAGACACATGACAAATAAGTTAACTAGGTGAAGTGGTGAGTCCCAAAGGGCCTCTTGCCAAAAAGAGCTAGGATAAAAGGGATTTATCTTTTGTCTTTTCCCTACTAGCAATGGCATCTTGCAACAGAAATGCAGACTAGTATCTAGTAGTATTAGGTTTATCTACAGAGTTGAACAAAACTGAAGAAATGAAAGGAGTTAAGAGTCTAACTGTAGAGCAAACGTCTTGCTCTAAAGATTTATAGATCCCATGTTGTGATTTTCTAGTTCTAGAGTATGGCTTCTGATTCTTTTTGAAAGTGTACCTATCATTTGAGAAGTGGTTAAACAAATTGTGGCACATGAATCTAATATCATGTTACTGTGCTATAAGAAATGAATGTGATATGTTTAGAGAATCATAGATAGATCTATGTACAGAGTGAAGTAAGAAGAGCCAAGAAAACACACAATTAATACAAAAATGTAAATGGTAAGAACAACCACACACATACACAAAATCAAAGTTGAATATGGTATAATTACAATCTTGAAGTCATCCTTGATCTTTCACTCCCTTAACTACTCAAATCTAATCAGTTGCCAAGTCCTGTCAAACTTACCTCCTACAACATGTCTTGCATCTACCACCTTCTCAGCATTTACATGGACTCTACATTACTGGATTATGGTCTCCTGTCACATCACCTTCCACCTCAACTATTGCAATAATCTCCTAATCGGAGTCCTTTATTCTAGTCTCTCCTTTTTCCAAGGCATTCTTTACATAGCTGATATTCTTATTGATATTCTTAAACATAGATCATGTCATCTCTTTACTCAAAAAATGTTCAGTGGCTCCCTATTGCCATTGCCATTGAGAAACTTCTCTCCATCTACCTTTCCAATCTTTCTTCAAACTATTCCTCTTATTACACTCTCTATTCCAGCCAAATGATCTATCAGTCATCTGCCACATCTGTGTCTTTGTATAAGTGTTCTTCCATATTTTCACGTCATAGAACCCTATAGTCTCTTTCAAAACTTGAGTACCAACTTTAAAAAAAAAAGTCTGTCCTGATCCTAACCTCCGTATTTCCCACCCAATTAACACTATCTCTCTTTTGAAAGTGATACAATTTCATTTTAGTCAATGCAACTCAAACATCAGGCAATAAGCACAGTGCATTATACACATAATAAATATTTAATAAATGTTTGTTGAATTTATTTAAATTACCATTTTAAAGAACTAAAAAAGCAGTGGAATGATACTGATAGGATAAACCTGTTACATCTTGTTACTAGCAATCAGTCAATTAACCAACATTTGTTAAGGACAGCTTCTATACGAGGAAATATGTAGAAGATACGAATGCTGCAAAAGAAAGATGCATTGATTTCAAACTAAGAATGAGAGGAAATAGATGGGCAATACAAGTTCAATGTGGATGAAACAAAAGGAAAAAAGGAAAACTTCTAGAATACCAGATAAGTCTTCTGTAGATTTATAGGAAAATATGCACAAGAACTAAATATGACAAGACAGTATGAAAAAGTTCCAATATGCCTTGGTGAAAGGAGCATTCATTTTCACCAATAAAATTACAAATTATTCAAAGAATTAATTTCTATAAAATATTTTGTGAAAACATTAAATTTTCTCTTCACAAAAAATAAATTCTAAAACATACAACCCTGACATTTTTCATGTCAAATCTAAAAATAAACACGTATTCACATTGCCTTTGAGAATTTCTATCAACTTAATTCACCATAGGAAAACAATCCTAATCTATGCTGAGCAAAATTTAATCATTGAAAATTACAAAAGGAAAAAAGTTAATGAGCTCAAAATCTATCCTAATGTCTGCATCACAAGTTCAAAACAGATGTAAAATACCATTGTTCCTTTTGAAATCACCCAAAGAAATGACTAAGTCAAGATTTCTCTTGTGCTTAAAATCTTTGAACATATGCTTTTTCCTCCCCAAAAAAAGCTGTCCTACAGTTTCCTCCTTATCCATGCCAGAAGACTGGGAAAATGGAGAAAAAAAAAAGGGAATAAAAACTTATCTATTGTTCTCCTTTCTCTTTTTTAGGTATTTGACTCCTATCAGGTAATATATTCAAAGCACTGTGTAAACTTTAAAGCACCACATAAATATTATTATAACTTTTACTATATTTCTGTAATCCATGTGAATATGGATATGCATGAAGGTACAAAAGCTCCAATTCAGATAAATATGTTTAGTTCTGAATTCAGCATGGGAATCAAAATCTAGGAGAGGTTCAGAACTCTAGTTAAGTCAAGAAACAGAGACTTGAAAAATGAGCAAAATTCACATTGGTCAGAGGCTCCATAAAACCAGGGATAACCTATAGCCAGATTAGAATCCGCACCTGGACAAAACTAGAGTGGTTGTAGGAACCAAAGAATAGAGTGACTATAATGGAAAGTGTTTGAAATGTTAGTTCTACTTTTCCCAAAAGATTAGCTACTATGATGATCATAATAACAATAATCATCGCTGCCTTTTAGATGGTGTTTTAAGGTTTCATGGATCGCATATTATTGCACAGCTCATTTAATCTAACAAATTTAACAAAGTTTTTTACAGCTTTTTTAGTAATTTTAATCTATATTCTGAACTTAAACACAAAATAGAATGGATATTTGAATAATATAATATTTGCACACACACACACAAAAAATTTGTTCATGAAAACAGCAGGTATATATTATATCCAGCTTGATTTTCTTTTTAAAGTAGTTAATAAGATCAACCTGTAACTCTTAAAAGTTAAATTGTTGGATTTATCTAGCCTTCTTTCTGTTCTTTTCCTTCCATTTTAAAAAGATGTCTCAGCCACCTCTTCTTTCTTTCTATTTCTTCTTTTTTTATTACCCTATCCTCTTGTTCTATAAGTCAATAAATTAGTATTTATTAAATACCTATGTGCTAGGCACTGTGCTAAGTGTAGAGATACAAAAAAAAAAAAAAAAGAAAGAAAAGAAAAGAAAAGAAAAAGAAAAAGAAAATGAGCTCAGAGTATAGAGTGATATATCAAATTATTATTTATCCTTAATTCTCAAAGAGGACCATAACATCAGAGAGGTGAGGCGATGACATATAGTCAGAAAAGACTGAATAACAACAAATCAAGACATGGTAGGCATGTTTCATTTTGGTTTTGTTCAGTCATTTCAATTATATATGATTGAATAATAAGAATGTTATTACTTGGTCAAAGAGTATCCACCACTTAGAAGTTTTTAGGAGATAATTTTAAATTCCTTTCCAGAAGGGCTAGATCAATTCATGGCTCCATTAGTGTGCCTGTTTTCCTATATTCATTTAAATATTTGTCATTTCTCCTTTTTTATCAACTTAGTTATTCTTATGAGTGTAAGATTGAGTCTCAAAGTTTCTTTAATTTGCATTTCTATGGTCATTAGTGATTTAGGGAATTTCTTAATAAAGTTTTCCCTTTTCACCAGCTTTGCCAATCTGATGAGTATAATGTAGAACCTCAGAATAAATTTGAATTGTGGGTTAAATAGGCAACATGATATATATATATATAATTGTGGGTTAAATAGGCAACATGATATATATATATATAATTGTGGGTTAAATAGGCAACATGATATATATATATATAATTGTGGGTTAAATAGGCAACATGATATATATATATATAATTGTGGGTTAAATAGGCAACATGATATATATATATAATTGTGGGTTAAATAGGCAACATGATATATATATATATCTATATATAGATATATAGATATATATATATATCATGTAAGGTATATATATATATATAGATATAGATATATATAGATATATATATAGATATATATATCTATATATATCTATATCTATATATATCATGAAAGGTATAGCACCCTCCAAAATCTATAAGGAATAAGGGGGAGGAGGAATGGGAGGACAGGGAAGCAAAAGGTGAGAGAAGAAGACAAGGGAGGGATTCTAGGTTTGAGGGAGGTTAAGTAATAGCAAGCCAAGTTAAGGAGCAGAATTAAAGCAAAGAGTCAGCAGGCATAGGAAAGATATGTGTATGTGGAGGAGGGGGATAGTGTGTGTATGTGTGGCTATGTGTATATGGGTATTAATATATCTACACATGTATACATAAATATATCCTTTCTTAACTATAGCCTGCTTGGGGAAGGGAATGAAAGGGGGTAAAAAGGAATTAAGTATACAGCAGAGAACAAAAGAACAATTTACAAGGATGTAGAAAAGATGAACACTCATGAATATAATTTCTTCTAATATATATACTTACTTGAACTGGTAATTTGTTATTATATATTTTGAATACTCCCTAATGATCTGCTGGACATATGACAATTTTCTCTGTTTTGTTTTGTTTTGCATTCCTTTTATATTTTTCTTTTTTTCTTATTCTCTTTTAAAATACAATAAAATTTAAAAATAAATAATTAACTGATGGGGAAAAAAGAATTGCTTTGAATTGCATTTCTAAAAGGAGAAAATCAAATATTGATTTAGTATTTTACATTTTATGTCATTCTGTAATTAATTCAATTTAATATTGTCAATTTCACTTTCAATTTTGTTAATCTCAACTTTCAAAATTTCTATTTTGAGATAAGCTTTTTTATTTATTGATTTTCTAGGATTTTTTTGTTGTTTGCTCAATTTGTTTTTTTTTAATCTTTTGTTCATTAAAACATTTAAAGATCTAAATTTTCCCCTAAGTATTGCTTTAACTGAGTCTCATACATTTTGGTGTATTGTCTCGTTGCAGGATTTTCCTTTGATAAATTTTCTATTGTTTCTATGATTTGTTTTTTGATTCACTAATTCTCAAGTTATTTAATCTTCAATTAATTTTTAATTCTTTCTTCCAAGTTCCCTTAGTAAATACAATTTTGTTACATTGTAATCAATGACATATGCATTTCATGTTTCAGCTTTTCTGTATTTGTGAAGTTTTTATAACTCCCAAATGGCCAGTTTTTGTAAGGGCTCCATGCAATGCTGAAAAATATCTATGTTCCTTTCTATCCTCATTTATTTGTCACTTTTTTTCTATTCTTCTTGTTATTTTTTCCCTCACCATCTACTCTATTTTATATCTCATGTTATTTCTTCCAGATACTTTTGTAATTCTTATAGATTTTTTTTCTGATGTTCTATTTAGATTTATTATAGATTTGTTCTATTGGATTTATCCTTTGTGCTTTTCTCATAAAGTATTTGTTTATTGTGCTAGCCTTTTTTCTCTTTGCTCACATCTACAGCCTCAGTTTCTACATCATCTACTGATACTTGATTCAATTCCTATATTACTGGATGGCATAGATAGGCATTGTTTAATCCCAAATTTGTTGGCTTAGAATAGTTCCCACAATTGTCTAGCCTTGTGCCTTGCCATGGATCAGGCCCAGACAATCTGGATACTTGGCCTGGCCCTGTTTTCTTGTAGAAATGGAGGGGGGAATCCCTCGAACTATTGAGTGCTGATCCAGATCTGTGCCCTTCTGTGGAACTGGGATGCTTTATACTTCACCTTCTACCTATCCTAGCTCATCTCCACTACATGGTTTTTGCAGTCTTTTTGTGCAGTCTTAAACTGCAAGTTTATAGTTAATTATCTTAGATTTCTTTATCATTATTTTTTCTGGTACATTTTTAGTGCTATTTGCTATTTGTGAGAGAACTGGAATCCTATAGACCCTAGTATGGCACTATCTTCCTATATTCTTCCTGAGAATAATATATATCTTTAAGTACTTATTATGCAGTGAGCACTGTACTATGTCCTTGCTTGCTTTATATAATATTTTTATATCACAAATCTCATCACAAATAAATATGTTGATTACCAAAGCATGTGCACATTTGGTTGAAGCTTCCTGTATAATTAAGTAACAAAGAGTTATTTGGACCAAACCTGCTATATGAGGTCAGTAGCTGGAGAAACTTTGCCTGGTAAAATCAGTGATCAAGAAAAAGTCAGTAGCCAAAGTGAAAGGGAAGTTGGGGGAGAGTGGGAAGACATGCACAGCAATTTCCTGCTACATCTGAGTGGGCTTCTGTGATTTTAGCATTAGATAATTTTCACATCAGAAGAGCTATCCATGCGATAAGGCCCAACCTACTATAAATTAAATATAGCCTTGAATATTTTATTTTCCATTCTTTTTATCCCTTCTTGACTAATAAGCAGTTGACTATATGTTAATTAAATTTCCTTATAATTAGATTTAATGTATCACAGAATAACAAGTTACATAATTCAAGAAATATATATAGTTTAATAGTGAAATGAATGCTAAACTCTTTGTCATTCCCAATTAGCTGCTTATAAACAGCTGTAGAATTTTCATTAGCATCCCCCACTATTATAAATGCTTATTATAAAACATACCATTATCTGCTATTGACCTTAATGAGATTTTTTTTAACTTGGGGGATGGGGAAGTTTTCTTGCAAGGTTAAAAGTTAAAAAGAGCTTCCAGAAATCTGAGAACCATATCTACCCTAAAAAGTAAGAAACTATGACAAAGTATATGTCAGGCTTATAGCTTTATATCATATACTGCAATATACAACTGATCTTGAAGGAATTTTTATCTTTATACATCTGGTGTCTAGCATAAGTGATTTATAAAGTGAATCGAATGAATATCGTCACAGAATGCTAATGAAAATTCCACAGTTGTTCATAAGCAGCTAACTGCAAGGAATTTAGCATTCATCCCACTATTAAACTCTATGTATTTCTTGAATTGTGTAACTTCTTATTCTGTGATACAGAAGAGTTTTCACAAAATCTGGGTTTTGGTTTTTTTTGTATTTCTATTCATTTCTATTACAAAATTTTTTAGATTCTTCCTTTTAAAAAAAAAAAAGCCTCCAGGATAAATTATGTTTATAACTTCACCTGTTAACAAGTGTTTTCTGTTCTAATATAACACACTAGGCAGTAGAAAACTCCTATCAGTACCCATTATTAATCCTTCTCCTTTTTAAAAGACTGATGTACCATAACCACGCGACAGAATTTGCTTTTCTTTCACCATTTTTGGACTCCTCTTTACAGCAGCTGTGCCTGCTTGTTTTCAACTGATTTTATGAATCATCAAATTACTTTCCCATTTTTGCACAGTGGAATCTATAACATGTTCTTAGGCTTCTTTTAATTAGAACATGTTGAAATGAAGAAGATACAAGTAATCTCCACACTGAAGAACTATAAGTCTATGAACAAATACAATGCCCATTTTTAATGTTCAAAGTGAAATGACAAACAGTATTTGTGACTTCATGAAACCTCTATCAATAAATTTTACTCCTATTTACAAAGGGAGAAATCTTGAAAGAGAGATTCGTGACGCAACCCAAATTGCAAGGAGAATAGGGGACAGTTTCAGGATCATAATGAAAAGGAATCTTTTCTAACTAGGCCTGTACCCAAGACATATTTTCCAGTCTGTAATTGAAAATCTATTTTGCAAAATTAAACACTATCAAGTGAATCACTTGCTAATAGTGCTAATAGTCTTTGAAGTTGTAAACTTAAAACCAATTAAATATTTATAGATGTAAATATTTGAAGAAAGCATGGGAGCTCTTACACAACTAAATAAAATGTGACAAAATTTTAAAACTGATGAGCAAATTATTTAACTGTTCATCCTACCCTCTCCTACTCACCCACCATAGTTCATACTAATTACTATAAACACCATTTGAGTTCTGATCCTACAATAATAATAATAAAGAGCTTCCACTATGGAGTAGTCATGGAGAGCTGCTTTTGCTTACAGTTGACACTGAAGGATAACAGTCTCTGGCAAATCATGAAGGGAAAGAGGCAAATTTCAGAGGAAATTTCAAAGACTCCACCCCAAAAATCAATATTGAGAACATTTTAACAATGGGAACTAAAGGAAATGTAAACAAAACAAAATTCTTCTGCTGTACACACTCACTCAACATCAGTCAGGTCATCCCTGATCCCATGATGCCTTCACACTTCTGCCTTTCCACAATCTCTATGTATACAGACAGGCAAGCTTTGAAGATATGGCAGGTTTAGTTTCAGGTCATTCAATAAAGTGAATATAGCAATAAAGCAAGTCACATGAATCTTTTTTCTCAGTGCATATAAAAGTTATATTTACACTATACTGTGGTATGTTAAGTATGCAGTTGTATTAAGTCTAAAAAATGCACTTACCTTAATTAAAAAAAAAACTTTATTGCTAAAAAATGCTAACCATCATTGAGCCTGAAACGAGCTGTAATCTTTTTACTAGTGAAGGGGCTTGCCTCAACATTGATGGCTGCTGATTGATCAAGGCAGTAGTTGCTAAAGATCAGAATGTTTATGACAAGTTCTTAAAATAAGACAACAATGAAGTCTGCTGCATTGATTGATTCTTCCTTTTACTCGAATATTTAGGAGCCTTTGTAGGATTATTAATTGATTTAGTTTCAATATTGTTATATTAAAAATAGAAAGGCCTAAGGAGAGGGAGACTGGAACAGCCACTCAGTGGAACAGTCAGAATACACACAACATGTATTGATTAAATTCATCATCTTATTGGATGTGTTTGATGGCATTGCAAAACAATTTGTAGTAACATTAAAAATCACTGGTCATGGATCATATAATACATAATAATAATGAAAAAGTTCAAAATATTGCAAGAATTATGTAACAAAGAAATACAATGTCAACTTATACTGTTAGAAAAATGATGCTGATAAACTTGCTCAAACAGGGTTGCCACAAATCTTTCATTTATATATATATATATATATATATATACATATAATATAATATGCAAGATAATATTGAAGTACAAAATACATTAAGATGAGGAATACTTATGCTCACATTACATCTACACAGATTGCCCCAAATTCTTAAGGCAGTTCTAGGCCAGCAAAGCTTTTGGGACATCCTGCATTTGTTTAGTATCTACAATAATATTAATAATAATATAGCACTTTAAAATTTCCAAAATACTTCTCAATCATTACTACACTTAATCATCATGACAATCCTATGATATAGTTAAGTAAAGGTATTTTTATCCTCAATTTACAGGTGAGAAAATTGATACTCAGAGAGATTCAATAACTTTGCCTAAGATCACATTAAGATCACTGTTAGAGGAGGAATATGAGCCCAGATTTTCAAGTTCAACATTATATCTATGACAGCTGAATGCAGAAAACAATGCTAGAGTAATAGGTGTAACTGAGTAATGCTCAGTTTGCCTAATATGAAAACCCCTTCTACAGAATCGAAGAAAAGAACATCCTCTGTCTATGTCTTTTAAAATGGGAAGATGGAGCCAGTAGACCTTTTTCTTCTGTCTTTTCTGCTGCATTCTTTTCATTTTTATTTGCTACATCCAGACAATGAAAAATCAAAGTTAATTCACAGCATGTATACCATGAACTAATCTAGTAAGAAGGAAAAGATTTTCCTTTCCCTACTTCTTTTGTGTCTATTCTAAAAAAAATAGGGGAGAGGTAGATGGGGGGGGTGGTTTTTTTCTGTAGAATGTTATTTGCCTTCCTCAATTTCAGGTATCAGAGATGATTCCAACAGGACCTGGTAATTCAAGCCATCATGAATTTAGAGCCAAGATTACAAGCTGCATGATAGTCAGCCATCCCAACGTGGATAACAACTGAGAACACAAGGTATTGGAAACTTGAGCCCAACGGGAGTTTTTTGGATTTGGAAGTGAGATTGTGTTCTATGGGAACCAAGGCAAATTATGAACTTAATCTTTTTCCCTTCCTCAGAACTTGAGAAGGTACAGAGTGGGAAAAGAAGATTACTTTTGTTTATTTGTGATTTTATCTTTTGGAGTCAATATGTCTATCTAAAATCTAATCTGACTGCTAATGGCTAAATAGAACTGGAGCATTAGGAACCTTCCCCTACAATTAAGGAATATCATTGGTAGGGGCTAGAAACATTTGCAGAGAATTTTAGACTCCCTTACAGGTACTAGAGAACTCTTAAAAGAAGGGTGAAATATAATCTACTGGACCTTCTGGTGGTAAAGGCCAGAGTAGATTGTGTTAAACTAGGAATAGGGAGAAATAAATATCAGCCCTCATGAAGTTCACAATATATTAACAAATATGTACATACATTATTATTTCATATCAACCCCCTTTTTAAGTACATTTCCATTCATATATTCTACCTTCTTTTTCCAATATCGTTTTCTTTTTTCCAGTTTTATTTCTTTCATTTTTACTTGTTAACTGTGTTAGTCATAGATTTTTAACTCCAATATTGGGGCACTATATTGTACAGCCACAAGAGGGACCAAATGAGAAAAACTGGATGGAGCTATAAATATATTATATCAATACTAAATATATATATTTATATTGAACATATGGGAGGAAGATGGTTAATAATTTTTCTACATACAAAAGAAATTTTTTTTTTTACATCTGAGTAAGACCATAACTATACTGGGCCAGTTGGAGACAAAATTGCATTTTGGACTATTGAGATGCTAACTAGAACTTCTCTTCCTTTTTCTCCATGAGTTTGCAAGAGAGAGTCAAATAGATTTCTGAATCTTCAACTAGTGTCTACTCTTGCTTCTATCATTTCTGGTGGCAAGGTATATCTTTTTAGATTGATACTTTGTGTATTGAATTGTAGAAGAGAGATGGAAGACATTCTTGTTTGTTTTTTTTTTCATTATTCTCATATGGTCTGACACTAATTGATTGAGATATTGGCTGATCCATACTGCAACAAATTAAAATCATCAATGCCTAATTCAAATGGCATTTATGGAAAAAAAAAAGGTAAAGGAGTCTCTCTTTACACTTTTACACATCCAATAATTATATCTGGAATCTTCTGTATACAAAATTTCTATATATGACTTTTATTGCAATTTGTTTCAGGCAGAAGTTGCCATATAATAACATAAATTCACATAAATATGAATGCAATTCAACATACTATCTTATACAACAAATGCAAAATAAACATATCTATAAGGTGCTAGGTGCTGGGAAAACAAATGTATAAGGAAATCAAGATACAATTATAAATTGCATTAAGATATTAGGAGAAAATCATGAAGGATTAAAGAATTTCAGATTCGGGACTTCAGAAGACATCTTCTTGAACCTGTGCCAAAAATAGAATCTCCTTTATCATACAAAAGTGGTCATCTGGCCCCTTCTTGAAAAACCTGAAAAGAAAAGGAATTCACCCCCTCCTGAGGTAGTTCTGATCCACTTTGGACAGATATAATGATTAGATAAATTTTCCCAACAAATTTATATTTGCCCCTTTAAAATTTCTTCTTATTGCTCTTGGTTATGCCTTCTTGGGTCAAATAGAGTAAGTTTTATCAGCCTTATCTGTCTAAGAGCTATTCAAATACTTGAAGACAGCTACCACATCCACCTTATTTCTCTCCTCCACATTAATATCCCCAGACCCTTAAAAAACTTTCTATGATTACTTCATCATTATAATGTGACAACAAGTAATATATAAAATGCTTTTAGATTTGCAAATACCCTTACTTATATTATCTCATTTGATCCTCACAACAAAGATATGGGTGCTAGTTTTTTCCCCTTATTTTACAGATGTGGAAACTAATGCTGGGAAAGGTTCAGTGACTTGCCCTGTGTCACACATTATTACATGCCTAAGGTAGATTTTGAATTCAAGCTTTCCTAATTCTGTGTCCTTCACTATCTACTGTATTATCTTGCTTCTGTATTACTTACTGTATTATCTAGTGCTTCTTTCCTTCTTACAGGGAAACTAGTCTTACCACATCTTTCCTATCCTGTACTTGGGAAGTTGATTTTTAATATTTGACATTTATTTCTATTGAATTATATCATATTAGTGTCAGCTCAATGTTCTGGCCTGTCAGGTTCTTTTTGGATCCTCATTCTTTAATCCATTATATTAGCTATCCCAGCTTTATGTCATTTCCTGGTTTGAGAATATGTCACCTTTTCTTTTATGTAAATCACTGATGGATATTTTTAAAAAATAGAGTTCTCAAGCACAGTTCCCAGAGGGTAATCCAGTGGAGATCTTCTTCCAAGTTGGCATTGAACACTGAATCATTAATGGCTACTTTAAGTTGCCAATCAATCCATCTAATCATATTTTTAATCAATTAATCAACAAGAATTTATTTAATGCTTACTATGTGCTAGGAACTGTGTCAGATGGTAGAGAAACAAAGATAAAAATTAAACAATCCCTTCTGTCAATCTTATAATCTATTTGAAACAACATAAATGTGAAATGTATGCTAAATAATACAAAATAATTAGTTGGGAAGTAGGAATACAAGTATCTTCCTCTTTCCCCAATCTCAGGGAAATAACCTGAGCTGAGTTTTAAAGAAAGACAGGAATTTTAAAAAGGAGAGGTAAGATAGGCATGCATTTCAGGACATCCTATGCAAAGACAAATAGGATGAATGGATACCATAAATAAGGAAATACCACATAGGCTGCTTTGACTGGGTCATAGAGTGATAGGAAGTAATGATTAATAAGACTAGACAGATAAGATAAAAGATAGACTATGGAGGGTTTGAAAAGTCAAACAAAGTAATTTGTATTTTCCCTTGGAGGCTTTTTGAGTGGGGTAAAGACATGGCAGATATATGCTTTAGAATTACCACTTTGGCAACTTTGTGGAGTATGGAGTGAGAAAGGAGAGATTGAAGGCTGGTACAGCAAGTAGAAGGTGAGGGTAACAGTCCAGGTAAAAGGTGATGATAATGGCCTAAACTAGAGTGGTGGCTGTGTGAGTAGAGTGATTGGAGAGATATCATGGAGGTAAAATTGACCAAAATTAATAACTAATTAGATATTAGATGAGGAAGAAAAAAAAGAACCTAAAAATTACTCTGAATCTATTACCTTGAGGGACTAGAAGGAAAGGCTTAACTGCAATAGAAAAAGTAAACTTAGGAAGAGGAATTTGGAGGAAAGGACAATTGATTTTGTTGTGACATCTTGAGTTTGAGACACCTATAGGACAATAAATTATAAAAAGAGAGACTAAATAAATCCCTATACACATACTTCTCACAAGCCTAGGCTTATGTACATACATACATATATGTAGGTATAGTTATATACCATAGTACACATATATGTGTATATCTAGGAATCACAAGTGAATAATTGAATTTAGTAATTTATTCAGTGCTTGCTTTGTGTAAAATACTATGCTAAGCATAACTGATACAAATAGAAAACTAAGATAGCAAAATGCTTTCTAGATAAAAGGTGCTGTCAAGGAACTCACATTTCAGGGAGAAAACACTCCACAGAGAAGAATTCAAGATGAACATCAGATGGACAATTCTCATGGACCTTAGAGCGCAGCTGATGTTAATAATGTTGTTGTTCAGTCATTTTCCAGTTGCATTTGCTTCTTTGTGACCCCATTTGGGATTTTCTTGGCAAAGATACTGGAATGTTTTGCAATTTCCTTTTCTATATTATTTTGCAGGTGAGAAAACTGAGGCAAAGAGAGTTAAGTGACTTCCCAGGGTCACACAGCTATTAAGTCTCTGATGCCAGATTTGCACACAGGAAGACAAATCTTCCTCACTTTAGTCTATCTACTGTGCCATTTAGCTGCACGGATATTAATGATTCTTCTTTACTGTCATTCCCACTGATAAAATCACATCAGTTTCTGATATTGAACCATTTGATGGTGCTAGAGAGAGTTCTCTTTTCTGGGTCTTCAGTAGCTGTGGCTATAGCCAACTATAGAAGCAGTTGCCAGACTACATTGCCAGAGGGTTGTTTCCTAGGATAATGGCTGGAAACACTGCTATTCCCAAGACTCCTCCCAAGATAGCTCAGAGCCCTGAGCTATCTCCATCAAGGTCTAAGGAGAAATAGTAGTCAAGATAGTGGAGGTGATAGTAGACTTATCTATTGCTGTTTGAGTTAGGTTGGTTTAGCTACTCTTTGTATGGCTGTAGATCAATGAATGTAGATATATGTGTATGTATATACATACATATATATATATATATATATATATATATATGAAATGACAATTAAATCTATGGTCCTTAATGAGTTCCATCAAAAGTGGGAAACTAGAGAGATTTTGGGAGACCAGGCAGAGCCCTGGAATACAACCACAAATGGAGCTTGGGACAGTAAAGGAGATTGAGAAAGAATGGCCATTTGAGAGGAGAACCATGAGAAAACAGTGGAAAGAAAGAAAGAAAGAAAGAAAGAAAGAAAGAAAGAAAGAAAGAAAGAAAGAAAGAAAGAAAGAAAGAAAAGAAAGAAAGAAAGAAAGAAAGAAAGAAAGAAAGAAAGAAAGAAAGAAAGAAAGAAAGAAAAGAAAGAAAGAAAGAAAGAAAGAAGAAGGAAGGAAGGAAGGAAGGAAGGAAGGAAGGAAGGAAGGAAGGAAGGAAGGAAGGAAGGAAGGAAGGAAGGAAGGAAGGAAGGAAGGAAGGAAGGAAGGAAGGAAGGAAGGAAGGAAGGAAGAAGGAAGGAAGGAAGGAAGGAAGGAAGGAAGGAAGAAAGAAAGAAAGAAAGAAAGAAAGAAAGAAAGAAAGAAAGAAAGAAAGAAAGAAAGAAAGAAAGAAAGAAAGAAAGAAAGAAAGAAAGAAAGAAAGAAAGAAAGAAAGAAAGAAAGAGGAGAGAGCATGTCCAGAAGACAAGAGTCAGAAGTGTCAAATGACACATAGAGGTCCAAAAGAATGAAGGCTGAGAAAAACCCATTAGATTTGACAAGGAAGAAATCATTGGTAATTTTGGAGAGATGGTTTTAATTGAGTGATAAAATGGGATGCCAGATTGTAGTAGGTCTGAGAAATGAGTGAGAAGGGAAGAAGTGTAAGTGACAAATGTGGACAGTTTTTTGTAGAAGTTTGGCTGAGAAGAGGAGAAGGGATATGCAAAGATAGCTTTAGAGGATGATAAGAAAAAATGGAGGTTTTTAGATGACATCTATTTAACAGAATAATATAACATTCTCATTTTTGTTAAATCTAGCTAAGCTATAACCTTCAACATTTCCTATCATACTAGTTTAGTAACCCTGTCAAGAAGTTTGCTGCCTCTTTGAGATCTCGTTTTATAAATTTATAAATTTACACTAACAATATCTTTAATAACATATTCAGAATCAAACTCACTGACCTTTCATTGCAAACTCTATTCTCATCCCTGTTTTGAAAATCAGGACTAGTTAGAATATATCACAAAGATGAGGGAAAATTTTGTCTAATTCCTTTATGGAATCTTAGTTTTTGGAACTGATAAATTTACTGCTAACCAAATCCTAAATCAAATTTCAAAGATATATCAATTTCTAATCATTTAGACTACATCTGTAAAAGAACAGAAACTCAGTGAAATAATCTTTGAAGTATATAGTAATAACTTAAGTAACCAGAAGGGAGAAAAGTACTTAGTAAAGAATCTGCTGACTATTCTCCAGCAAATCTGGAGCAAATCTGACCACAAATCCATCTACAAGAAAAAAGAAAAAAAAGAAAAGAAAAGAAAAGAAAAGAAATCTGGGCTAAACCAGATTAAGAATAATTTATGGGCCTCAAACTCATTGATAATTTAGGGGGAGGATCTAAATCCTAACATGTGAACATGTCAGGCCTTGCTAACAGTTTTACAAATATTATCTCCCTTGATCTTCATAACAAACCCATCCCTACTAAGTGTCTGAAGGCAGATTTGAATTCAGAAAGATAAGTTTGCCCAACTAAATCTGAAGATACAAAGTTTTTCAAGAACTTACCTTCTACTTGAGGGAAACAATTTGTCACACATAAATCAGTGAAATTTCAGCAAAATTAAACGCAGAAAAAACTAAGGACTGGCAGATCAAGAAAGTCTCATATAGTTAAAGAACACTTGAGATAAGCCTTAAGGTGAGCAAGGACATTTGAGAGGTAGAAGGAGGATGCAAGAGCATTCCAAGCATGGCAGAAAGCCTGTGCAAATGTCCAGCAAGAACTACATAATCATGTATGTTTAGGAAACATATCAAATAGACCAATTTGCCTACAGCATACAAGGTGTGAGGGTGAATGATGTGATGTGAAATCAGTCTGAAAAGAAAGATAGGGTGGCTCCAGACTGTGAAGGGATTAACATCAGAGTCTGTATTTTTTTCTAGAGGCAAGAGGGAGAAAATGAAGCCTGAACAGGAAAGTGACATATCAAATCACAAGGACTTGTCATTTCCCAAGAAATTCAACATTCTAATCTGAGAATCTTCAACTTATAGAAACTGCAATTGACATCAGACAGAATAATTTCTAACGAAGCTTTTTTTTAAAAAAATCTATAATTTTTCATAACTTTTGAATCCATTTTCTTTTATTCAGTGATCCTATCCCATATATCCCAAATGGCCAAAGACTGGAAGACAATTTATATATGTGGCAAAATAGTCATAACAGTGATGTATTTGGAGCACAGTTCCAAATAATGAGATTTAGAAGAACAATTGGCATCAAATGTTAGGGTTCAGTCATATGAAGAATTCACAATGACCTTTCTGTTGATAAAAAGTAGGTTTATTTAGGAGAAGAGGTAAGAGACAAAAATGAAGAGATACAATCGGCACTAAGAGTGCTAAATATGAAATAGTTTGGGAGAGCATATAGTTAATCAGGAAATGGGTTTTAATCATTAACAATGGAAAATACAAATTCCCAAGTAGAACTCCCAGTTAACCAGGAGAAAGGTAATATGCCATGAGGTAGAAATACGCCATTGACTAGCAGACTAAATCCATAGAGGAATTTAATACCTTAAAAAAGTTAATTAGCTATAAAAAAAGAGTAAGACTCCCAGAGGTATGATGGAGGGATAAGATGAAAGACACTATGAGACGTGGAGAAGGGATGAGAAGAAAGATATCACAAGGCAGAACATCACAGTGGACTAACCCAAAAGGGATTCAGCAAAGATGGAATGGGCCATGGACTGATTTATAGAGAAAAATTAATCTTGGGAGTTTGACATAACTTGGCTTTCTGATTAAATACAGTAAGATGGGGTTACACAACACCTTCATAGGGGTGGGAGTGGAAGGCTTCTCCATCAGTGTACTTTCCTGCTTGCGTCAGGGAATAATTTTAGTATACTTCAAACTCTTTGCTAACCCTACCTCGTTACTCAGAATCTCAATAGCAGCAATTTTACAGTAACAAAAAAAGGAAGCAATGTGGGTATGTGGGTATTAAGGAATGACTAGACAAATTGTGGCATTGAGTAATATGAAATATTACTATGCCTTAAAAATTACAAATATCAAGAATTTAAAGAAACATGGAAGATTTATATAAAAAAGATTTGAACAAAATCAGAAAAAAAAGGTTCAAAAGATATAAACAAAATCAGAAAAAAAAGGTTCAAAAGATATAAAAAGCAAATAAGTAAGGAGCTTAGAGGACTAAAAAAGGCTTCATGTAAAAGGCAGTGTCTAAACTGACTCTTAAAAGAAGTCAGAGGTTCTAAGTAGAAGAAATGCATTATAGATATGAAAGACAATCAGTGTAAACATAGAGACATTGAAAATCCTAATAGTTATCAAATGCCAAGTTTTGGTACGGCACAACTGATGATAAGATAAGGTGGCCAGAGGCTCAATAGAAGAGTTGAGCTAATACACAAGAAGGTGAAGAAAGGAAAAAGAGGAGAGAGTGATTAGTGCAATTAGAGGTCACCATATTGATGAAGAGTAATGTTTGCAATGAAGTGGCAGAGGGAGACATCAAAAAGTCAACAAATTATAGTCAGAAATGGACATTTCAGAATTCTTGAACATGGAGGTGTATATTTGTGGGTCATACCAACAAGATCAAGGGTATGACCATTTGGGGAGTAGGTTTTGGGAAGTGAGGAGATTGAAAAACTGAACAACTTAGGAAGAGATAACATTTACACTGAAGTCCCCATGTATGAGGGCAGGAGTTGGGGAAGAGAGAAAGTTTGTGAACCAAAGGCTATAAACATAAGCATCATTTCTTAAAAAGAAACAGCTCGATTTCATAATAGGTGAATGAATAGGTGAATAAACTATACAAAATTTGTTACCTCTGGGCTTAAACAGTTCACAGATTTTAAAAAGGAAAATGTCATAGATTTTAAAAAGGAAAATGTCACTTTGCTATAAAACATCCATGTAACCCTCAACTAAAGTCCTACTTCAATGCTAAGTTTTAGCATGGAGATGACTCTAAGTTATCAAAGACTTATGCCAGAGGTGTATAGTTACATCCTGTCAGGCTGGAAAGGTTTTAAGTATGAACCTAGAAAGAGGTTGTAGTCTGAAATTTCAGCATCGATCCTAATAAGTTCGATGAGGTAAGGCTAAATTACTAGTGGCTTGGTTACAAGTAATGAATTTGAGGACTCAGCAACTCATGATGTCATTATGAAAGATTTAAGGAATAAGGAGGAAGGAATAAGTTAGCCAGAGCAATAACTAAAAGCAGGATTATGATAGCTCCTGCACAAGGCACTGAAATTTAGATAACAAAAAAAATACACACCTGAATTTAGCAACTTACATAATTTCAAAAATGATATTATTTCTTTGGTTCATAAGAACTCAACTCTGAGTATTTCTATTATCCAATCACTTGGGCAAGTCATTGATAACCTATAAACCACTTAAAATGAGAAGAAGGCTAAGAGAAAAATAACATTGACAAAACTAAGGAAGATCAATATTTAAGGAAAGTATCTGGAAACTAATTTTTTATAATATAAAAAATTTATTCCCATTTAACTGAAAACTCTTTTCTGGAAATCACCAGTGACTATGTAATCACCAGAGCCAATGATTTGCCATTCTTGATCTTTCTAAGCATTTGCCAGCACAGGCCATTCACTTGTTCAACCTTTTGATTTCTAGACCCAACAATATCTTTATTCTCTTCACTTGTCTCTTGCCTGATTTGTCCTTTTAATTAACTAAAGATAGGTGTTCATCAAAGATTTAACATCTGCCCTCTTTTCTTGAGAATCTCATCCAAGCTAATGGCTTCAAATCATTGTGTAAACAATTCCCAAATCCACAGATCCGGTCCCCACATTCTTTCAAGCTAATGTTCTACTTGCTAAAAGTTTCTACCCAAATGCCCCACTAGCACCTAAAACTCAACATGTCCAAAATTGCAATCACCTACTCTCCCTCAAATCATCTCTTTATCCTCACTTCCCAATATTTGTAAATGAAATTATTATAGTCATACAGGCTTGAAATCATGAAAGAATATCATAGAATTTGAGTGTTAGAAGAGCCCTAAGAAGCCATCTACTCTAACCCATGCACAAAACGCTTCCCCACTATGATATTCCTAACAATTGAACACACAGCCTTTGCTTGAACATCTCCAAGAAAGAGGAATCTACCGCTTGCTCAAGTAGCCCATTCCTTCGTTATACTCAAAAAGTTTTCAGTGCATCCGGATTTCCTGCTAAAGAAAACCCAAAGTCCTAAGCCTGTAATTTAAAACCCTCTGTAATCTGACCCTCAACTTCCTTTTTATTCTTATTATCTTTTTTATGTCTATATCCATCATATGCTCCAGACAAACTGAATTACTGGGAGTTCCCTGAATATTCCCCATGCTTTTCCACTTCTGCATCTTGGCCCATGTTATTCTTTCTATCTGGAATGGCCTTCTGGTCCCCTGGAATGGCTTCCTCTCTTGTTTACTGAAATCCTTCTTCAAAATCACTTCTAGGAACTTTTCTCTAATTCATGACACATGTTTTACACATAGTAGGCACTCAATAAATATTTGTTGAATGAATAAATTCACGAAAGGAATGAATGAATGTTATGCAAACATCCGGTTTGCTTAAAGCCTCACACACCTGTGTTTCCGTCATCTGTCTCAGCTCACCCAACAAAACAGCTTGACTATGTTTTTCAAATTCAAAGCCTTTCAAGCACCTGTATCATCATTAACAACACTAGCAAAAAAAAAAAAAAAAAAAAAAAAGTAAAGTGCTTTTTATTAATGTTTAAAGTGTTCTGAATGCTAAGAGTACCCTGAAAGGGAACATCTGTCACTCTAAACATGCTTACATCATGTTGAACTTCTTTAGGGCATTTTTTTTATTAAGGCATGGAAAACACCTCTTCTTTGTTGTTAACTGTGAGCCTAGATAGATAGATAGATAGATAGATAGATAGATAGATAGATAGATAGATAGATAAATGGATGAAGGAATAAGTGAATATGCAGATAAATATATGATAGATAAATAAATGAAGGGATAGGTAGGAGAAAGAAAGGAAGGAAGGAAGGAAGGAAGGAAGGAAGGAAGGAAGGAAGGAAGGAAGGAAGGAAGGAAGGAAGGAAGGAAGGAAGGAAGGAAGGAAGGAAGGAAGGAAGGAAGGAAGAGAGGAAGGAAGGAAGGAAGGAAGGAAGGAAGGAAGGAAGGAAGGAAGGAAGGAAGGAAGGAAGGAAGGAAGGAAGGAAGGAAGGAAGGAAAGAAGGAAGGAAGGAAGGAAGGAAGGAAGGAAGGAAGGAAGGAAGGAAGGAAGGAAGGAAGGAAGGAAGGAAGGAAGGAAGGAAGGAAGGAAGGAAGGAAGGAAGGAAGGAAGGAAGGAAGGAAGGAAGGAAGGAAGGAAGGAAGGAAGGAAGGAGGGAAGGAAGGAAGGAGGGAAGATGGAGGAATGGGAAAATAACCGGATAAGCAGATAGGCTGATAAATAGACATATGGTGGCCACTCTGAATATGCTTAACAACAACAAATACGATGGCTCATTTATAGATTAGGATTTGTTATGTTATATAATCTTTTTTGCTTGTAAGGTTAAAGCTGAGCATGGTAGGTAATTGGGAAAAGTTGCTTGTTTTTTAAAGTTGATCCTCTTAAGTTTATCATTTCAAAACTATTTAGCTCAAAATCTTTTCGCTCCCATTTCTAGAACCCTCAAAGATGCATAGTATACTCTCCTAACACTCCAGTGGTCCAATAAATGGCAGATGCTGGTTCTGAAATAAGAGCTGTGCCTGATACTCAGCTCTGCCATTTGCTGTCTGTGGGACACTTACCCAGCATCTGGACCAAAACTCTCTGAACCTCAGTTTGCTCATTTGTAAAAATAAAAGGGATCTGAATAGGTGAAGATTCAAATTTGCTAGACCTAAGAGATAGAGCATGTCATTCTATTCCACAGATGATGAAACTGAGACTCTGAGAGGTTGGATCTCCACTGTTCATATCAAATAAGTATTATAGGTGGTATTCCAATATAAATGTTCTACATTTAAATCAAGAGTTCTATCCACTATCCCCAACTGCTTATTAGAGATCAGAAGGATTATTGTTTAACAATAAAACCTTGAGTGTTTTCTTCCTCAAGATTCACTTAGTCACTAAAAGCAAACGCTAAAATGATTAGCCTAAAATGCAAAATAATAAATTGATAGTTAACCTATTAAATTTTTAAGTGCTTTCAATTTCAAAATTATCCCCAATGCTTCAACCTCTCTTTATATCCAAATAGTTGCCAGATTTGGTCAGTACTACCTGCACAACATCTTACTAATTCATGACCTTCTCTCCATTCACATAAGCCACTAGTCTAGTTCTGGCCCTGACTGTCTTTCGCCTGAACTGCTGCAATATCCTCATCCTCAAAGAAGTCTCCTTGCTTCAAGACTATGAGCTTTTCAACTCACCCTCCCCACATCTACCAAAGGAATATCCTTAACTGATTGGTCTGGCTATCTCCCTCCCCTGCTCAAGAAGCTCTAGTACTTCATCCAGTCTCTAGAATAAAATATACTGTCTGTCTGGGGTGCAAAAAAAATGCTTCACAATCTGACTCCAGCCTACCTTTCTGAACTGATTGCATATGGCTTCTTTTCATGTGTCCTATGCTCTAGTCAAACTAACCCAGTGCTGCCCCTGCCCCTTTAAACATTTTAAATTTTTTATAATAATTATTTCTATTACTGAAAAACATTTTATTAATATTTCCCATCTACTGAAAATATTTTATTAATATTTCCCATCTACTATCTGTTTACTAAGCAAATTTTATTTTATTTTCTAAAATATTTTATTTTTTCTTAATTACATGTAAAAACAATTTTAACATTCCCTTTCTTTTTTCAGTTTTAAGCTCAAAATTCTATCCTTCCCTCTCTTCTCTTTCCCCTCCTGGAGATAGTAAGCAACCTGATATACGTTATACATATGTGATCATGTAAAACATTTTCATATTAGTCATTTTGTGCAAGAAAACTCAAAAGCAAGGAAGAAAGGGGGAGGAAGTATGCTTCAGTTTATATTCAAACTATATCAGTTCTTTCTCTGGAGGCAGATCCTTTGGAATCATATTGGATTAATATATTGCTGAGAATAACTGTCATTCACAATTTTTCAACACAAAATATTGTTATTGTTGTGTACAATATTCTCCTGAATTTTCTCCCTTCACTTTATATGAGTTCATGTGAGTTTTCCAGATTTTTCTAAAATCATTCTACTTGCCATTACTTATAACACCATAATATTCCATCACAATCACAGATCTAAAACTTTTTCAGCCATTCCCCAATTAATAGGCATTCCCTCAATTTCCAATTCTTAGCCATCACAAAAAGAGCAACTAAAATATTTTTGTGCAGACAGATTCTTTCTTCTACCATTTAAAAAAATCTCTATAGAATATAGGCCTAATAGTGGTATGACTGGATCAAAGGTTATGCCCAGCTTTATATTCCTTTGGGTATAGTTCCAAATTGCTTTTCAGAATGGTTGGATAGTTCACAACTCTACCAACAGTACATTAGTGTCCCAGTTTTTCTTACATCCCCTCCAATATTTATAATTTTCCTCTTTTTTTGTCATATTAGCCAATCTAATAGATATGAAGTAGTGCCTCAGAGTTGTTCTAATTTGCATTTTTCTAATCAGTTGTAATTTAGAGCATTTTTTCACAAGATTGTAAATAGCTTTGATTGTCAGAAAACTGCCTTTTCATACCTTTTGTTCAATTACCAATTGGGGAATGACTTATTATTATAAATTTAATTCTGTTTTGTATATATTTGAGAAATTAGGCTTTATCAGAGATACTTGCTGTAAAAATTTTCCCCACTTTTCCATTTTCCTTCTAATTTTGATTTAATTGGTTTTGTTTGTGCAAAAATTTTAATTTTACATAATCAAAATTACCCATTTTAAATTTCATAATGCTGTCTATCTTTTGTTTGTCCCTAAATTCTTCCTTTCTCCATAGATCTGACAGGTAAGCTATTATATGTTCTTCTTATAAATTCAGCCTTTATATTTAAATGTTTTTATTTTTATTTTAGCTGAGGCAATTGGGGTTAAGTGACTTGCCTAGGGTCACACAGCTAGGACATATTAAGCCTGTGGTCAAATTTGAACTCAGATCCAGCCATCTAGCTGCCCCTTTTATATCTAAATCATGTGCCCATTTCGACCTTATCTTGGTACAAAGTATGAGATATTGGTCAATATCTAGTTTCTGCCATACTGCACTGAGCAAATTAGAAAAAAAAATCAAAAATGAAAAATAAATCCTGCAACACATATTTGCATAGTCCATGAAAAAAATGTCTAAATTTTGTCCAAAAATTTGTATCACTTTCTGCATTTTAAATTTATCACCTCTCTGGCAGGAGATGAATGTTATGTTTCATCTTTATTCTTTTTGGACTCATGATTTATCATTACAATAATCAGAATTCTTTCAAATCTTTCAAAGTTGTTTTTCTCAATAATGATGTATTATTGTATAAATTGTTTTGTTGTTTCTGCTTACTTCAGAAAGGTGTTCTGATTTCCTCTAAATTTCTCAGGGTACCATTTCTCATGGTACAAGAATATTCCTTTGAATTTATATGCCACAATTTATTTAGCTTTTCTCTAATAGAAGGATATTCCTTTATTTTCTGATTTTGGGATACCATGAAAAGAGTTGCAATAAACATTTTTGTTTATATAGATTTTTTTTCCACCTTTCTTTTAGCTCTTTGTATCATAATACAAAGTCCTTGTGTGATAATAACCAGTGGTGTTGCTGGAACAAAGGGTATGTACAGTTTATTGAATTTAGGAACATGATTACGAATTGCTTTATAGAATGGCTAAACTGATTCACAGATCCCCTATTATATGTTTTCCCACAATTATTTTTCCAACATTGTCATTTTCTTCTTTTCTCATCTTTGCCAATCTGACAGGCATAAGGTAGAACCTCAAAATTGCTTTAATTTGCTTTTCTCTAATTATTAGTGATTGAGATTTCTTCCTTTGGAAAGTGCCTGTTTGTATCCTTTTATCATAGGCCTGCTGGGAAATGGCGCTTAGTCTTATGAATTTAATCGGTTCCATATATATTGGAAATAAGATCTTTACCTGAGAAACTAGTTGCAAAGATTTTTTTTCTCCCTTATCTTCTTCCCTTCTGATATCTATTGCCTTAGATTTTTAGTTTTACATAGTCAAAATTGCTCATTTTATCTTCTGCAATCCTTTCTTTTGCTTGAATACTCAAGAATTATTTTCCCCTCATCCATAGGGGAATTGCATAAGTTTATTGTTACACATGATTTTGACTATGGAATATTTGAGTTATGCTTGTTTTGTTATTTCTCCATAAGTTAATTTGTTCATATATTTGTTTTATGTTTGTATTTTATGTATTGTATTATCAATATCATCTCTCAGATCTGTCCCCTAGCATCCCTTAAACTCAGTTCAAGTGTTAACTCATCAAAAACAGAGCCTCTTGCTGCTCACTCCTATTATTATTACCTATAGTTTCAAGTGTTCTCTTGGATTTATTTTGTATTTGGCTTATATTATTTTTCATTTCTTATTTTTGTTTATGTTGGTTCTCTCTAATCATCTTAATAATTAAGTGTGGCAAAGGATGGAGCTCTGAATCTGGAGTCAGAGACCTGATTTCAAATATCACCTCAGACATTTAATAGTTGTGTGGCCTTGGGTAAGTCACTTAATCTCTCTGACTCATTAGTAAAGTAAGTTTTCTTACTAGTAAAATAAGGACCAATATAGTACCTATTTCTTGGAGTTATGAAGATCAAATGAAATAATATTTGGAATGTGCATAGTACACTGTAGGTGCCTAATAAAGGTTTGTTCCTTTTTTTTTCATTTCTATTAGAATAATCATATTTTGTGAGGGCAGAGATTAATTTGTTTTTATTTTTATGTATTGAGTGCCTAGTACATTGCCTGCAGCATATGTAGATACTTAATAAATTGATTGTTGATTTATTTATTTCTGCTTACCCTTTCTTCTCTACTTCCACCTTCTACTCAAGAGAAGAAAAATTCTAATTATCATAGAATTTAATATTGAAATTCACCAGCCAGTAACAAAAAATTAAATGGCAAGAAAAAAAATTTACCTTCTTCAGAAACATAAAAACCTTGATCTTCCTAAACATAAGCTTTTGTCCTCCTTGTTTCTTAGTGGTCTCCTTTATTTACTGATACAATCTAATTCTTTTTTTTTTCCTGAGGCAATTTCAATTAAGTGACTTGCCCAGGGTCACACAGCTAGGAAGTGTTAAGTGTCTGAGGCTAGATTTGAACTCAAGTCCTCCTGACTACAGGGCCAGCACTCTATCCACTGTGCCATCTAGCTGTCCGTACAATCAAATTTTTATCCAGTAAATAGTACTCATACTGTGTTCTTTCCTCTTTGTTTTCCTGGGCTCCTAAGTATTAGCCTAAGTATGGGAAGAAACCTAAAGGGTTTCTTCTAAAGGGCAGAATTAACTTCAGGGTTTTAGTGGTTCTCATTCCATCTCCTTTTTATTCTGCAATCAGTATTTACCTCAGTGTTGGTTTTTTGTTTTTTCTTTCAAATTTTGAAAGTCTCCTCTCTATATTTCCCCCTCCTTCACTTTTTTTTTATATTTGATTTTATTTTTATTTGTTTTGTTAAAATTTCCCAATTACATTTTTTAAATTAATTTTTATAATTATAACTTTTTTTTGACAGTACATATGCATAGGTAATTTTTTTTTAACAACATTACCCTTGTACTCCCTTCTGTTCTGAATTTTTCCCCTCCTTCCCTCCACCCCCTCCCCTAGATGGCAGGCATTCCCATACATATTAAATCCCCCTCCTTCATTTTTCCCCTCCTTCCTCCTCTACTCACCAATATTGTCCCTAAAGTGTTAGTGCAGTTTTAAGAGCTTAAAAAAAAAAAGAATTAGATTGTATCAGTAAATAAAGGAGACCACTAAGAAACAAGGAGGACAAAAATAGAAGTTCCATCAGAAAGGAATTTAAAAAAAAAAAAAAAGCAAAGAAAGAAATAGGGAAAATAGGTTGCCAGTTTTGATGTTTGACCTCAATTGTTGGATAGCTAGGTAATACAGTGGATAGAGGGCTGGGCCCAGAGTCAAAAAGGCTCATCTTTGTGAGTTCAAATCACTTTCTAACTGTATAACTATGGGCTAGTCACTTTACTAGTTAGTTACTTAACCCTATTTGCCTCAGTTTCCTCATCTGTCAAATGATCTGGAGAGGGAAATGGAAAATCAGTTAGTATTTTCGCCAATAAAACAAAAATGACTCAACAACAACATCAACAATTTGTCTTGCACAGCTGGATGTAATTTTTAAGACTGCTAAAAACAAACCAAGTAAACAAGGGAACTTAGGGAAAATATTAGCAATAGAAAAGTAGAGATTGAATCTCTACTTCTCATGGATACATGAAAGATTCTATAAAATTTTATGTGATAGGAACTCTGAAGTTATATTTAGAACTCTACCATAGTACACACTTGTTGAATCAAAATAACATTTCCCAGAACATTTTACCATCATGTGAAATCATTTGATTTTTCCTCAGAGAAGAAAATGAAGAAAGATATGCTCATCTTTATTTTATGTTTTGGACCTTAGTTATTCTCAGTGTAGGGAACTCTTAGTATGGAGATTCCTTACACTAAAAAGGTTAGCAAGTCAACCTATAATTTAGAATCCTAGGGAACTGCCAGGGAGCTCTGAAATATTAATTGATTTGCCCAAAGTCATGTAGATATGTCTGAAAGGCAGCTAGGTTGTATAGTGGTTAGAGCACCAGCCCTGGCGGCAGGAAGCTCTAAGTTTAGATATTATATATCAGCATCATGACTAGATCTGGACCTAATTAGGTCATGAAGCAAATGTGCCAGTATCCCTAGGCCTACCTAACATTCTGCTTATCTTTACCTATTAACCCAGGTCTTCCTTATTCCACTACTGGCCTGCTCTCTAACCTCTGCCATGGTATCTATCAAACTAAGTTTGTTACTGACAAATTGTTAATAAAACTGATGTTTTGGGTGGACAGACTATGACATAATAGATCTGTAAAGTAAGGGCACAGCATAATGGAAATTGTTCTGTATTGTAATCTTTCAGATGATGTTAAATTTATTTTTTTATATTTCTTTACAACTCTGAAAATCCATTCTGGTTAAATGAGTACTAGACCTATATGTACCTGAAAGGGACAGCTAGAAGACTAGTTCACAGAATGCCTACAAAGCTTTCATGACCAAGGAAGTATATTTGCATTTCTTGTGAATCCTAAAAATTCATGGAAAATTATATACAACATTAGCATTTTTAGTCAATGAACACTGAATGAATTATAAGTGCTCGGTTTTCAAAGCCTTGGCACTTGGGTACCAAAGCTTGAATCACTATTGTAAAAAAATAAAAATAAAAATAGCTAGTGACCACGGGGGCAGCTAGATGGCATAGTGGATAGAGTGCTAGACCTGGAGTCAGAAAGACTCATCTTTCTGTGTTCAAATCTAGCTTCAGACCTTAGTTATGTAAGTCTGGACAAGGCCTTTACCCCTGTTTGCCTCAGTTTCCTCTTCTGAAAATGAGTTGGAGAAGAAAATAGCAAATCACTCCACTAGCTTTGCTAAGAAAACTCCAATGGGATCATCAAGAGTCAGACACTACTGAAAAATGACTAAACAATCACAAAAGTGACTTCACAGTACATGTTTTCCCCTTCCCAACTCTATGAGCATTTGAAAGTCATCTTTTTCCCAGGAGTTTACCTTTAAATCCAGTTATCACTTTAAGTCTTCTCACAAATATAAAGCATGCTTACTAAGTTAATTATCCTGCTAATTAGAAGTTAAAAATAAGTTAAACACATACTCTGAAATGTTAATTACTGAGTTTTTTCTTCTGAGTCTAATTGGTCAAAACTCAGCAGTCAAGAATAATTCACATTTATATAGTGTTTTACAGTTTTTTAAGTCATTCTCATAATAATTTTCTAAATTAGAAGCATGATTAACATAGCTATTAAAAGAGCATAGAGGCAGAGGTTAAAGTAACACTGGCCTGAGAGACAGGATGAATATGACCACAGATCAGTGACTTAACCTCTGTCTTAATGTCCCAGGGAAGCTCTCTAAGACTACAATTTAATATGACTTGCCAATTTAAAATTCGCCAATACTTTCTCTGGCTTCATTCTTGTTTTTCTCTTCCTTTTTTGTCAGTGCAGCATTTTACAAGTATATCAGTAAAGTGATTATTAGATCTTTATCACCAAGCTATCTGAAGACTACAAACAAAAAATATTGCCAACTTTATGCTACAAAAAGCATGAAAACTACATATTTGAACAAAAATCACAAAAGAGGGTCAATATAAACAGAAGAGGTAAATAACCTCCTTGGACAATGAAAAGTCACCTAAAAATTACTGACTGCTCCTTAATAGGGGTAAGCTGTAATTTGAGCACTTTACCAGACACTAAACTAAGAAACTACAAAGTACATTGAAGTTAATGGACAATAAAGTGTCTAAAGTGGTTGTTTTCTTTGCATTAACATTAGGTTTCTAAAAGATGTAAAAATTAAATATATATTAGGACTGGATTCTTTTTTTTTTTATCTTGGTCATCTCAAATACATACTGGCATTTTTTTAAAAAACAGAAATATCTACATAGCTCTCAGAGTCTTGGGTTCCCAGTAAACCACTGTATATTGGAAAATACCTAGGTATGTTAAGAGTTGTAGTAGATAAATTCTGATTCATGGAAGCACACAGAGGACTTCATATAACAAGTTTCATATTGGATATGGCTTTTTCTACATTCAAAGTACTGAAGGATATTCAATTGGAAAGTCTTCAGTGGCTCCTGAAAGGGGGAGTTTAGCTAGGACATTGAAATGGTCCTACCTTGTAAGCATCAGGAATGTTGACTATCTCCCCATGTTCCCCAACGTAGCCAATGATGCCTTTTCCCCAAGGCACCTGCACTTCATTAGAGTTCTCAGTGCTGCTACAAGGAAGAAATGGGGTCCCAGCATGTACATCAAAGAATTTAGAGACCAGGCTTTTCTTGCCTGAGGCTGTCCCCTCCACCAAGAACAGGGAGCATCGGTCAGCATCCACCATGAGGCAGACAAAGATGAGGATTTTGTAGCTGAGACTGGTGAGATCCAGGTCATTGGAAATCTCCTTGACCAGCTCCAGGAAGAATTGTCGTTCATTGTGCTGCTTGAGATGGCACTTGTAGTCAATGGCTGTCGGGGGATATTGGGGTAAGTTGACCCGAGACTCCAGAAGGGCACTGAGAATGTGGGCAGTAGTTGGAGGCAGAGAGCTAGCCTTTCGAAGCAGGGCCCTCCGCCTCACACTGCTCAGTGGTTCTTGGGCCCTGGATGTGACTTGCTCATCATAAGTCCTATTCACATGGATGGCTTTGGACCTGGCAAAGCTCTTTCTCAATTCTTTCTGAGAAGCCCTCCGCTGTAGGCCTCCATCACCACGGCTACTGGCCCAGTTGGGACTCATGGGGACATTGCCACCATCTCCCACTCCTGGAATGGGCTGACTGTTCGAAGACCCCTGCTGGACAGTGACACTACAATTACCAGCAGCAGCAGCAGCACTGCTCTCTGGGGTCCTGGCCTCTGAAGGAAAGTGTCC
The DNA here is from genome assembly GCF_048593235.1 of Sminthopsis crassicaudata. Classification (NCBI taxonomy): domain Eukaryota; kingdom Metazoa; phylum Chordata; class Mammalia; order Dasyuromorphia; family Dasyuridae; genus Sminthopsis; species Sminthopsis crassicaudata. The sequence continues at coordinate 433,623,934 of NC_133619.1, read as the reverse complement.
TGGAGTTGAGACCCTCTGGTTTTGCCCATGCTTCTTCAACCACTTCTGCACCAGCTCCTGCCTCCCCTTCCTCATCAAATAGTCTTCAAAAAGCTCTGGGTGCCTGTCCAGGAAACTTTCCACCTCCCCAAAGTCCAGGCAAGGAGCTGACATTGTCCCAGCTATGATTGCAGACACCTCTCTAAACACCTGAGCACAAATTTTTACCTACTGCCAGTCAACTCTTTGCCTCCCCATATTCTACCCCAATCAAACACCACAAACTCAAGCAAGACCCTCCTTTGCCAGCTCGTGGGTCATGTGGGGCAGAGGAATCCCAGCAGGCAGATTTCCTCGCCTTCCTCCAGCTCAAAGGGTGGGTCGCATAGGTTCCCCCGTTAGTCCTTCTTCCACTGTGCTCTGGGCACAGGACTCACAGGTGCCCAGAGCCGTGCTGTTGCCGCAAGTGCTGTTTGTTTCTAATCTTTTTTTAAAAAGGGGAAAAAGTGCGGAGTTAGCTAGTTTGCTGCTGCTGCTGCTGTCCTTGCTTCTGCTTTTGCTCTTGCCGAAATCGATGAGTGGACCACGGTGAAAGCTGTAAGGGAACTGATGCCTGGATGGTTGGGAGGTGGGGAGGGAAGAGGGGAGGGGAGGGGAAGAAAGACACGCCCCTGAGTCAGGGACAGGGACTGGAGGGAGGGAGCAAGAGTGTGAGAAGGGTGAAGAGCTCAACAGCCAGAGACTATGGCAGGCTGTCGCTCCACGGAAGGGAATCAGTATTCACGAGGCAAAAGCCAGGAGGATCGGGGTGGACTTTCCACTCGGAATGGAATTAGGAGAGGAGGAAAGAAGAGTCTTATTCTTCTCTCTTCTCCTCCTCTCCTCGCCTTTTGCAGCCCCCCCCCCTCTCGTCTCCTTTCCTCCCCCACTCCTCACGGGTTCTTTAGCGGCATTTGTTGGCAAGGATCCCAGAAGGACCACAGCTGGGACCTTAAGAGGAAGTGTTTGTGTTTCACAAGGAAATCAGAACCCAGAGGTTAGTTCCCCTGGAGATGAAGATGAACAAGGAGAGGTAGGGCTATTTTTTGTTTTGGTTTGGCTTTGGAGAGGGGCAGAGGATGGAGCGGGTGATTAGAGATTATTCACTTGCTACATTAGAGTACTGCGTAATGGTATCGTGTACCTCCAGAGAACTCAAGAAATATTAATCGTATTAAATTTTCCCCAAAGTAGCAGATAAAGTTCTTTGTGCAAGCTGTTCTGTGTAGCTTGTAGACATTTATTTACTTTGAAGTAAAAGGGAAACAGCATTTACCAGGTAAACCCATTAGGAGGAACTTACTTCTAGGTAGGTTAATATACTCACTGACCTGGAGAGCTGGGCGTGGAGAGAGAAGGAGGAAAGGAGGAAGAGAAAGAGGGCAGGTGGGGTTTTCCCCAAAAAAGCCTCTATATTTCTGTTTCTTCTTCCTTCATGAGTGACTTGCCTTGTACTCTTTCCATTTCATCCCCAAGTCCACAGTCAGATGTGCTTTCTTGCCCTGTGAATTTCTAGGGCTTTTATGTAATGAATTCGATTAGTCTTTCTCCAGCCTGGAAGTTCCATGAACCTGGCTTTTCTCTGCATAGTTAGGTGTCTCATTTGGAAAGAATTTTCCTTTTTTAATTATAGCCAGTAATTTTTAGCAATCCCAAGGAAGGGAGGAGCATGTCAGAGAAGTCAATGTTTGCTGCCAGCATCAGGAACAGATCAACTCTGACCTTCCATGGCAGGAAAAAAACAAAAACAAACAAACAAAACCTAGAAACAGGATTATTGTGATCCAGTCTTCAATGAATCCAATGAATGAATAGGATCAACATCCAAGAAATGGGAAAAACATATACAATTTTGTGCAAGTAGTAAGGATCCAATCAGTATTTATTGTATTGATCTGCTCCCTGCTCCTCCCTAAAGAATTCCAAGTAGTCAAAATTGATGCCCAGGAGAACCTTGAATTTGGGATCCACTGACTGACAGTACTTTGAAGTCCTGCATTTATTCCTTCTGGACAATTAGTTGGGTACATGAAAATAAAAAAGGTCACTTGTTTGAATAAAAGCTCTATATTTTGAGGTTTTTTTGGGGGGAAAGGAGAGAAAACAGATGGGTGCAGAGGAAAGGCCATTCTTGAAATGTCTAAAATCAGAAGATTTAGATTCAAATCCCAACTCTAGCTAGCTATATAATTGAACAACCAATTTAGCCACTTTGTGACTCAGGTTCTTCAAATGCCACATGAAAGCACTGGACCAGATGTTCCCTAAGGTTCCTTTCATTGTTAAGTTTTATGATATTCAAGGCAATTAGCTATTTCCAGTCACAGAGCTAATTGGATAAAACTTCTCCCTTAGATCTTAGTCTCAATAGTATTGTTTATCAATAAAGGTGGAGGGAAGGAGTAAGATGAGAGACCTAGGAGAGATTGGGAAAATCAATTTCATAGCATTTTGATGGCTATAGTCTGCTAAATCCCCTCTTAAATAGAATAAATTTCCAAACTTTTCCTGGTTCTCATTTGATTTTCACTGGAAAATGCTCATTTTCAATGGGAGAAATGGAGAAGACATGAAGGCCTGGGATTCTCTTTACATAAGTGGATGATTGATGACAGTACCTCAATTAACATTTCCACTTCATTCTTAGGTTCTTGAATGAAATCAAACCCAAACAGATCAGCTTTCGGAGCTCAGAAGATACTGCTTTGGCTGTCATAGCTGCTGCTGTTGTTGCTATTTTGCTACTAGGTAATTTCCTTACCCTTATTCTGACATTTTTCTGCCCTGGAAAATTTTGATGATTATACTTACATTTATCCTCATATATTAGGGAGATAAACAATTCAGAAATAAGTATTTATTGGGCATTTGTTATATGTCTGCAACTGGGTTAAACCCTTAGGATACAAAGAAAAAGCTAAAAAAAAAAAGGGGGGGGGAGACCCTGCCCTCAGGAAGCTTACATTCTAGTAGAAACAGTATTTATATAAATATATATATATATATATATATATCAAGTACATAGAGAATAAATAAAAAGTGACCTAACAGAGAAAAGCATTAGCAGAGCGTATGAGACAGAAACCAGGAAGGTTTAGCAAAGTCACTGAGCCTGATACCTTAGATCTCAAAGGCATCTTAGAGAAAATTTAATTCAATCCAGCTATTTTAGAGATGAAGAAACTGAATTTTACTGAAGAGAAGAATTAACCTGACCAAGGTGATACAATTACCAGAGCTGATCCTCTGACCCAAGATAATAATAGTTAGAATTTATAATATTTGTGATGCAGCATTGATTTATTTAATCCTTACAACAACCTTTTAGACAGGTACTAACTATGGTTCCTATTGTATAGTGGAAGAAACTGAGGCTTACAGAGGTTAAACGATTTGTTTAGGATCACACAGCTAGTAAATAGCTAAGGACAGATTCAAAGTTAGATCTTCCTGACTCCAGGTCAATGAACTATCTAGCAACTTCTAATCCTCACATTTGCTACCCTTTCCACTATAACTTCTAATTTCATTGCTAATTTAAAAAGAAATATCATTTTCCTTTGAACAAAGGATAACCCTACATGTCACACCTCTAAGATAAGATCTCTTTGAAAGAAAAGAATATCTAAATGTATACTAAAATATATACAAAATGCAATGCAAAACTTCTTGTGAATGTTATTTTTAAATTTTCTTTCTATTCTAACAAAATATATTGTTCATTTTTTATCATCATTCTTCTTTTTTGTCATCAGGAAGAAAGCAATGATGATGTGTTTGATAAGCTACCCAGGTTGATAAAACTCATAATTTAGGGAGATATATCATATTTTTGATGGTCAATTGTTCTAGTAGTGTCCAATGCTTTGTGACCCCATTTGGGATTTTCTTGACAAAGATATTGGAATCATTTGCCATTTCCTTCGGCTCATTTTACATATGAGGCCAAACAGAGTTAAGGGATTTGCTCAGGGTCACACAGTTATAAAAGCCTGAGTCTGGATTTAATAAGTTGAGTCTTCCTCACTCCAGGCCTGGCACTCTATCCACTACACCATCTAGATGCGCTATCATTACCTCTTTTGGGATCAAAATTTCAACAAGAAAAAAAATCACAATCTCAGAATTAGATGGAAGCATAAAGATCATCTAGACCAAATCATAACTGAAAAAGAATTCCCTCTGTAATATTCCCAAAGTAGTTGTTTCATCTTTTTTTTTTTTTCTGAAGAGTTCCAGTAATTAAAATTTCAATACCTTTTACAGTAATCCATCCTAAATTTACTTAGTAGCAATTATTAGGAAACTTTTCAAGTATATTATGAAGTTCAAATAAGATAAGGGATGGAAAGTACTTTAGAAGCTTTAAATAGACATATATATATATATATATATATATATATATATATATATATATATATATATATATATGGAGCGAGACATATATATTATTTATTATTATTATTCTCTAGCTTCCATGCCTTCAGTGTGATTTTGACTTCATTCCCCGAGTCTTCTTACTGGCCTTCTATTGAGTTCAAGCAATATGTATAAAGTAATACAAGATAGTTTTAATAACCATTCTCTGGAAAAAAGAATGTATGCACAGACGTTTAAATCTAATCTACAGTATTAACACTTTCTAAATCATATAGTCAACAAAATAGCAAATCAAACTCTGATTAATAGAAGCTTGTGAATTTTTGTATTGTAAATACAATCAAAATTTAACAGGTTCTCCAAGTAAATTACAGCAGATTCCAGCACATTTGGTTTATACTAAACTGGAATCTCCCTTTCTTTGAATTTAATCCACTATTCCTGGACCACCCTCTAGATTAAGCAAAACAACATGGAGCAGAGGAGAAAGCAGTAGATTTGAAGTCAAAGGATCCCCACATTCAAATGGTACTACAAATTATGTAGTAGTTTGATGATCTTGAACTAAGTATGTCATGTGTCTGGATCTTTGTTTTGTCAGTGGCAAGAAGGATTTTGGCTAAATGATATCTAAGGTCTTTACTAGCTCTAAGTTCTATGAAATATGTCAAATTTCTTTTTCATGTAACAATCCTTTAAATATTTGTCACTTCCTTCCTCCTTCCTAAGATTTTTCTTTTCCTGCCCAAATATACCTGTTCCTTTAACTGACCTTCCTTAGATGTGCTTTTGAATATCCTCACTAGTCTTATTATTCTCTGGCTTGTTAGAATCTTTACTAAAAAATGATCCCCAAACATAATATGATTCTCCAAATCTAGTCTCAGGCAAAATGCAATAGGGCAATCACTTCTCTCAATCTAAAACTCTTTGCTTCTGTTAATTGTATAGTGGCATTTTGGCTTCCATGTCAAATTTTCTGACCTTAAATTAATTCATATTGAGCTAGTCTGCAAATCTATTTTGCTGACATCACTTCACTTTCTGTCCTCATTGATCTTTATCCAAAAGCTTTCTACTTGTTCAAATCCAGCCTCAAACACTTACTAGGAGTATGACTCTGAGCGAGTCATTTAATCCTTACCTCAGTTTCCTCATCTGTAAAATGGAAATAATGATAGCACCTACCTCCCAGAGTTGTAGTGATCAAATGAGATAAGAATTTTCAACTATTTAACATAGTACATGGCACATGGCAAGCATGATATAAATGTTAGCTATGTTTTTGTTATTATTTATACCATAGTTTACCTCTCTAGTTCCTGAATTTCTTCATTTTGGTAAATCTATTTCAATCAATCAGCAAATACTTATTTAATGCTATATTATGTTAAACTCTATGAAAGACACTGAAGAAACAGAGGCAAAAGTAGAACAGCCTCTCCCTTCAAGGAGCTTACATTCTATTGGCAGAAACATCATGCACATGTGTAAGTATATACTAAATAACTACTAAATTTACTCACCATTTTCCCTACCCTTTAACTTCTTCTATTCTTTTTGAATAAGGTAAATCCTTCAAGAACTATTTTCCACATGTGGATTCATAGGTTTCATTTAACCAAATTTTAGTAATATCTTGGAGGTCAATCAAATATATTGTTATTGTTCAGTTGTGTCCAATTCTTCCTGACCTCATTTGTTTGGTTTTTTTTTGTTGTTTGTTTTTTGTTGTTGTTTTTTGACAAAAATACCGAAAAGGTTTGCTATTTCCTTGTCCATCTCATTGGACAGAAGAAGAAACTGAGGCAAACAGGGTTAAGCGACTTGCCCAGGATTACACAGCTAGGAAGTGTCTGAGGCCAGAATTGAACTTAGGAAGATGAGTCTTCCTGACTCCATTTCCAGTTCTCTATGCACCATAGAACCACCTAATTGCTAAGGTCAAACTTACTCCTCTATTTTAGGATCATCTTCCTTTTTATCCATTCCTAGTGCTTTTCTATTGATATCTATGGTCTGGGATTTCATTGGTGTATTCTTTCATAGAGCTATTTTCTGTGTGTTTCTACTGCTATTACTTTCTATTTTTGTTATTCTACAACAATAATTTTCTAGAGTTCCCTCCCAAGAAAGAAACTTTCTCCACCAATGCAAATCAACTTTCATTCTGCAGCTGAGAACATCTAAGAATTGCTGGGAATGTCTTGAGAAGTTAAATAATTTGTCTTGGATCATATAGCAAGCATATCAAAAGGGACTTGACTTAAATGCAGATTTAACTGAATCGGAGGTGTGTCTCAATCCACTACAACAATATAATTAGTATTTGTAGAATAAGGGTTTTAAAGAGTTTTATAAATATTTCATTTTATTTTCACAATAACACTGGGACACGGTTGATATTATTATAGATGTTATCAGTAAGAAAACTGGGGCAAACAGATGAGGAAACTGAGACAAACAGAGATTAAGTGATTGGCCCAGAGTCACGCAGCTAAGGAATATCTGAAAGAATATTCAAACTTAAGTCAATTTAACTCCCAGACCAATATTGTAGTATCCCACTTAATAATAAACTGCCTCTCATTCTTTCTGGATTGTGGCTGTTCTTTATGTTATATAGTTTGGGATGTTTGCACAGACACATACACATACACATGCAAATATATTTTGACAACATCATTTCCATTTCTATTCCCATTGATTGTTACCCAAAGGTTTTCTACTAATGCAAATCCAGAAACTTCTTAGCTGTGTGACTCTGAGCAAATCACTTAATGTCTGCCTCAGTTTCCTTATCTGTAAAATTAAGATGATAATAGCATCTACTAGCGGAAAAAGGAAGGGGAAAGAAAAGGATGTGGTTGGTAGAGAGGAGGATAGATTGAGAGGGGTTGGGGTCAGGAACAGAACACTGGTGAGGAGAGGGACAGGGTGAAAAGAGGGAGAAAAGTATAAATGGGGAAAAAGATGATGAAGGGAAATACACAGTTAATAATCATAACTGTGACTGTGAATAGGATGAACTCTGCCATAAAATGGGAAGCAGATAAAAGACTGGATTAAAAGCCAGAATCCAACAATGTGTTGTTTCCAATAAACTTGTGATGGAAAATGCCATTCATATCCAGAAAAAAAAATTATGAAGACTGCAGATCAACGCATACTATTTTCCCTTTTTTTTTCCCTTGGGGGAAAAAAGTGATTTTCCCCCTTTTGTTCTGATTTTTTTCCACTACATGACTAATATGGAAATATGTTTAAAATACTTGTACATGTATAATCTATATGAGATTGCTTACTTTCTTGAGAGGGTGAGAGGGAAGGAAAAGAGAGAAAAAAATTAAAGTTCAAAATCTTATAAAAATGAATGTTGAAAACTATCTTTACATGTAATTGGGGAAAATAGATACTATTAAGTGGGGAAAAAAATAATAGCACCTACTTTCCAGGATTGTAATAAGGATCAAATAAGATTATAAAGGGCTTAGCAAGGTTTCTGGTACATAATAAGTGTTAAAGAAATATTAGCTATTATTATCATTATTATTACCATAGCTCACCTCTCTGGTTCCTGGATTTCCTTACTTTAATGAATTTATTTTAATCAGTTAACTAGTATTTATTTAAGTCTCTATGATGTGCCAGATCCTACATTTGGCACTAAGGAAACAAAGAAAATAATGCACAATACACATGTGTCTATACATATGTATGTATGTATATATACATATGTAAGTCCTTAGGGAGACAGTGTTTTCTCCCTCTCTGTTCCTTTTCCATTAAACATTTTTTTTTTTGCTTAGATTTATCCTCACCTCTCCTCTCCATCCCCTGATACCTTATGCGTTCTCCAAACTTCTGCTACTTTTGCTGAAGTTACCACTTTCCTTTAGTCACCCCATGTTCACAACCATGAAGTTTATTTGTTTTTGTTATTTAGTTGTTTTTCAATCATAGTCAATTCTTCATGATTTCATTTGAAGTTTTCTTGGCAAAGATATTAAAGTAGTTCACCATTTCCTTCTTCAGTTCATTTTACAGATGAAAAAAAAAAAATAGAGCAAACAAGGTTAATTGACTTGGCTAGTATCATATAGCTAGGAAATGTCTGAGGCCAGATTCGAACTTAGGAAGACAAGTATTCCAGATTCCAGATCTGGCAACCCATCTGCTGCCACCTAGCTGTCCCAAACATGAGGTAAATTACTCTTCCTTCTCCCTTACTCCCCATATTTCATCAATTTCCAAGTCTTACTGATTCTTTCTCTGTAGCATCTTTCTCATTTGGTTCTTCGTTCTCGGAAGCTAGGGCTGGAGTAATTTCTATTTCTATTCTGTGTAATTCTTGCCCAAATATTAAATAAAGAATTTATTTAATGAAATGCTAGCCTTCCTCTTATTCATTTAACCATCAATTTCAATAAATACTGTCTATTATGTAAATACTTCTATGATGGACAAAGACAGAGAAACAAAAGGACAACTCTTGTTCTTAAAAAGCTAACAATATAATAAGAAGATTTAACATGGACACAAATAATAATACTATCTAATACACAGCAGGTATATAAGAGAAATTCTGAGATCTGATATTAGAAGGATTATTATGGAATGGGAAGAACAAGGAGGACTTTCTAGAGGAGATGCTAATGACATTTCTCTGTTACAACCTAAAGGGATAATATAGTTATAGGAACTGGAGCATTAATGACAATGTGCTAGATGTGCATCTAGCTGCATGCCATCATCTGGGCAATGTGTGTTTTCTGCTATCTTTGTTTTTCTAGTGGGAATGAAAATATCTTTCTTAATGCTGTAGGCTCTGGCTTGTCATTGTCCAAATGGGTCTTTGAAAATGAAATCTTTCAACATACCTTATAAGAACTAGGAATGTATTTATGTCATCTTCAGTAGCTTGAAGAAGTAAGATCTGAAGGGCCCAAGTTAGTCCAAATTGCCACCTATGTTCCAAGGTACAAATGACTATATTATTTAGTTTCTGGTACCATTAGCCAAAAAAAATAGATCTCCTTCCATTGTTATTTACTAAAGCTTGGTTATAACAATATCCAATAAATTATTACTGGTGTAGTTAAAACATAAGTTATTTCAAGTTTTAATTTTGTTCCTTTTTTTTTAAAAAAATCATATACTTCTAAAACAATTTTTCTCCTTCCATTTGGTTAATGTTACTGAGTCTTTGCACAAATTCTCATTATGTTAATAGATTTTAAGTTATTGAACTTATTACATATTTTAAAAGAAAGTCAAGATCAATAAAAAAGGGATATTCAGTTTCCTATACAATACTCTTCTTTGGTTCTAATATATCTATGGAAATGCCTATTTTATTTAGCATTTGTTAAATTTAGGATAAGAACAGTAATAGATTTTAAACACATCATTTACCCTTTTTAAATCTGTGATATGAAAGAAAAAATGTAAATTTAACATTCTATAGTTCTATTCTTGAGAAAATGAATAGGGTTTTTCTAGTCTTTGGTTTTAGATATTTGACCACAGCAGGTGACTTAATTTTCCAAGGAAATGTAACAGAGGGCTGTGACATTCTTGATCTATGATGTCACCACTGTGGATAATTCTTCACAGTCCTTCCAGGATTTCTATTCTGTATAATTCTTGCCCAAATATTCAATAAAGAATTTATTTAATGAAATGGTAGCCTTCCTCTTATTCATTTAATATGTCAAAAATATCAATGTATCATTCAGATTGTTAATACATTATCCCTAATTCCTAATATGGTTATTGACCCATTTAATTTTCCAGTCTTACATGAGTAATTGTATTTTTATATCACTTTTAATTTACAGCTGGTTGTTGGTAATATACAATAGCCTTTTTCTGCCCATCATGTGTTCTTTCCAGTTAAGTGGAATAATGAATAAAATGCCTGACTTGTTATGAAAAGATGTGAGTTTGAATCCTATTACAAAATATTTATTAGTGGTGTGACTCAAAGTCAGTTAGTTTTCTCAGCTATAAAATGGGAATAATAAAACCACCTACCTCACAGAGATGTTTTGGGGATTAAATTATATAATATGCTTTGCATACCTTACAATGATACATAAATGCTAGCTATTCATAATTATTATTTCCAGAGGACCAATGTTGAAGAATGGTATCAATCTCTGGAAAAAGGAGAATAAGCATTTATATAATACCTACTATGTGCCTGCCACTGTGCTAAGTACTTATATGATAATAGAGGCCAATTTTTCTCACTTAAAAGAGAAGTAATGGACTAAATATGCAAAAAGAGAATCACATTTTTTAAAAACATGACTAATATGGGAATTTGTTTTGCTAAAATCTCATATATTTGTTACAAGGAGTTCTGTTTTTATTTTCAGTGGGGGTGAGATGGTAGGAGGAAATGCTTGATAATTGAAAAAAAATAAATTTAATTTTAAAAAATTGAAAAATATTTGCTATTATTATTCCACTGCCCTTTGGCTTTACTGAAATTTTGATTCTTCCAAGATCATGTTGTTCCAAGATTTGTAGCTAATATTGGTATTAAATAGGTGAACTTTTGCAACAGGAATAATTTGAGATCATTGAAACCCTTGTACACTTCCTGCTCCATCATGATCTCCTTCTCAAATGTAAGCTGATCTCAATTATCTATCAGCAGTGGCTATCCATGAAAATACCTATTGTTCACAAAACTTAAAAGTCTTTCCTACCCAGTTGCCATAATCTGGATGTGTGGTTTTCCCCATCTTTGTTTTTCCAGAT